>NW_026868275.1:0-60021 GCF_020745735.1 Hemiscyllium ocellatum
AGGGTAAGTGAGTACTGGTGCAGTGTGAGGGGAAGTGAGTTCTGGTGCTGTTCGAGGGGAAATGAGTCCTGGTGCTGATCGAGGGGAAGTGAGTCCCAGTGCACTGAAAGGGTAAGTGAGTCCCGGTGCAGTGTGAGGGGAAGTGAGTCTGGTGCAGTGTGAGGGGAAGTGAGTCCCGGTGCAGTGTGAGGGAAGTGAGTCCCGGTGCACTTCGAGAGGAAATGAGTCCTGGTGCAGATCGAGGGAAGTGAGTCCCAGTGCAGTGAAAGGGGAAGTGAGTCCCGGTGCAGTGAGAGGTGAAGTGAGCCCCAGTGCAGCGCGAGGGAAAGTCAGTCACAGTGCAACGCGAGGGGAAGTGATTCCCAGTAAAGCGCGAGGGGAAGTGAGTCCAGTGCAGCGTGAGGGGAGGTGAGTCCCAGTGCAGTGTGAGGGGAATTGAGTCCCAATTTAGTGTGAGGTGAAGTGAGTCCTGGTGCAGTGTGAGGGGAAATGAGCCCCAGCGCAGCGGGAGCAAAGTGTGTCCCAGTGCAGCGCGAGGGGAAGTGATTCCCAGTGCAGCGTGAGGGGAAGTGAGTCCCAGTGCAGCGTGAGTGGAAATGAGTCCTGGTGCAGCGTGAGTGGAAATGAGTTCCGGTGCAGCACGAGGGAAATGGAGTCCCGGTGCAGCACGAGTGGATATGAGTCCCAGTGCAGTGCGAAGGGAAGTGATTCCCAGTGCAGCGCGAGGGGAAGTGAGTCCCAGTGCAGCGTGAGTGGAAATGAGTTCCGGTGCAGCTCGAGGGGAAGCGAGTCCCAGTGCAGCGTGAGGGGAAATGAGTCCCGGTGCAGATCGAGGGGAAATGAGTCCTGGTGCAGATCGAGGGGAATTGAGTCCCAGTGCAGTGAAAGGGTAAGTGAGTTCCGGTGCAGTGTGAGGTGAAGTGAGTCCCGGTGCAGTGTGAGGGGAAATGAGCCCCAGTGCAGCGCGAGGGAAAGTGTGTCCCAGTGCAGCGCGAGGGGAAGTGATTCCCAGTGCAGCGTGAGGGGAAGTGAGTCCCAGTGCAGCGTGAGTGGAAATGAGTCCTGGTGCAGATCGAGGGGAAGTGAGTCCCTGTGCAGTGTTAGAGGAAGTGAATCCTGGTGCACTGTGAGGGAAAGTGAGTCCCAATGCTGCGCAAGGGGAAGTGAGTTCCAATGCAGATCGAGGGGAAGTGAGTCCCAGTAAATTTGTGAGGGGAAGTGAGTCCTAGTGCAGTGCGAGAGGAAGTGAGTTCCAGTGCAGATCGAGGGGAAGTGAGTCCCAGTGCAGCGGGAGGGGAAGTGAGTCCCAGTGCAGTGAGAGGTGAAGTGAGTCCCGGTGCAGCGCGAGGAGAAGTGATTCCCAGTACAGCGCGAGGGGAAGTGAGTCCCAGTGCAGCGTGAGTGGAAATGAGTCCCGATGCAGATCGAGGGGAAGTGAGTCCCAATGCAACGTGAGGGGAGGTGAGTCCCAGTGCAGTGTGAGGGGAAGTGAGGCCTGCTGCAGTGTGAAGGGAAATGAGTCCTGGTGCAGGTCGTGGAGAAGTGAGTTTCAGTGCAATGTAGGGGTAAAGTGAGTCCTGGTGCAGTGTTAGGGGCAGTGAGTCCTAGTGCAGTGCGAGGGGAAGTGAGTTCCAGTGCAGATCGAGGGGAAGTGAGTCCCACTGCAGCGCGAGGGAAAGTGAGTCCCAGTGCAGCGCGAGGGGATATGAGTCCAGGTGCAGTGCGAGGAGAAGTGATTCCCAGTGCAGCGCAAGGGGAAGTGAGTTCCAGTGCAATGTGAGGGGAAGTGAGGCCTGCTGCAGTGTGAAGGGAAATGAGTCCTGGTGCAGGTCTTGGGGAAGTGAGTTTCGATGCAATGTAGGGGTAAGTGAGTCCCGGTGCGGTGTTAGGGGAAGTGAGTCCTGGTGCAGTGTGAGGTGAAGTGAGCCCCAGTGCAGCGCGAGGGAAAGTGAGTCCGGGTGCAGCGCGAGGGGAAGTGAGTACCGTTGGAGCTCGAGGGGAAGTGAGTCCCAGTGAAGTGCGAGGGGATATGAATTCCAGTGCAGTGCGAGGGGAAGTGATTCCCAGGTGCAGCGCGAGGGAAAGTGAGTCCCAGTGCAGATCGAGGGGACGTGAGTCCCAGTGCAGTGTGAAGGGAAAGTGAGTCCCGGTGCAGCGCGAGGGGATATGAATTCCAGTGCAGTGCGAGGGGAAGTGATTCCCAGGTGCAGCGCGAGGGTAAGTGATTCCCAGTACAGCGCGAGGGGAAGTGAGTCCCAATGCAGCGCGAGGGGAAGTGAGTCCTGGTGCAGTGTTAAGGGAATTGAGTCCCACTGCAGCGCGAGGGGAAGTGAGGCCCAGTGCAGATTGTGGGGAAGTGAGACCCGGTGCAGTGTGAGGGGAAGTGAGTCCTGGTGTAGGTCGAGGGGAAGTGAGACCCGGTGCAGTGTGAGGGGAAGTGAGTCCTGGTGTAGGTCGAGGGGAAGTGAGTCCCGCTGCAGTGTGAGGGGAAGTGAGGCCCAGTGCAGATTGAGGGGAAGTGAGACCCGGTGCAGTGTGAGGGGAAGTGAGTCCTGGTGTAGGTCAAGGGGAAGTGAGTCCTGGTGTAGGTCGAGGGGAAGTGAGTCCCGGTGCAGTGTGAGGGGAAGTGAGTCCCGGTGCAGTTCGAGGGGAAATGAGTCCTGGTGCGGTGTGAGGGGAAGTGAGTCCCGGTGCAGTTCGAGGGGAAATGAGTCCTGGTGCAGATCGAGGGGAAGTGAGTCCCAGTGCAGTGAAAGGGGAAGTGAGTCCCGGTGCAGTGAGAGGTGAAGTGAGCCCCAGTGCAGCGCGAGGGAAAGTGAGTCCCGGTGCAGCGCGAGGGGAAGTGATTCCCAGTACAGTGCGAGGGGAAGTGAGTCCCAGTGCAGCGTGAGTGGAAATGAGTCCCGGTGCAGATCGAGGAGAAGTGAGTCCCGGTGGAGCTCGAGGCGAAGTGAGTCCCAGTGCAGTGCGAGGGTATATGAGTCCAGGTGCAGTGCTAGGGGAAGTGATTCCCAGTGCAGCGCAAGGGGAAGTGAGTCCCAGTGCAGATCGAGGGGAAGTGAGTTCCAGTGCAGTGTGAGGGGAAGTGAGGCCTGCTGCAGTGTGAAGGGAAATGAGTCCTGGTGCAGGTCTTGGGGAAGTGAGTTTCGATGCAATGTAGGGGTAAGTGAGTCCCGGTGCGGTGTTAGGGGAAGTGAGTCCCACTGCAGCGTGAGGGGAAGTGAGTCCTGGTGCAGTGTAATGGGAAATGAGTCCCGGTGCAGTATAAGGGTAAGTGAGTACTGGTGCAATGAAAGGGTAAGTGAGTCCCGGTGCAGTGTGAGGTGAAGTGAGTCCCGGTGCAGTGTGAGGGGAAGTGAGTCCTGGTGCAGTGTAAGGGGAAGTGAGTCCCAGTGCAGCGCGAGGGGAAGTGAGTCCCGGTGGAGCGCGAGGGGAAGTGAGTCACGGTGGAGCTCGAGGGGAAGTGAGTCCCAGTGCAGTGCGAGGGGAAATGAGTCCTGGTGCAGATTGAGGGGAAGTGAGTCCCAGTGCAGTGTGAGGGGAAGTGAGTCCTGGTGCAGATCGAGGGGAAGTGAGTCCCAGTGCAGTGTGAGGGGAAGTGAGTCCACGTGCAGATCGAGGGTAAGTGAGTCCTGGTGCAGTGTTAGAGGAAGTGAGTCCCAGTGCAGTGTGAGGAGGAGTGAATCCTGATTCAGATTGAGGGTAAGTGAGTACCAGTGCAGTGTGAGGGTAAGTGAGTCCCAGAGCAGTGCGAGGGGAATTGAGTCCCGGTGCAGATCGAGGGGAAGTGAGTCCCAGTGCACTGTTAGGGGAAGTGAGTCCTGGAGCACTGTGAGGGAAAGTGAGTCCCAATGAAGCGCGAGGGGAAGTGAGTCCTGGTGCAGTGTTAAGGGAAGTGAGTCCCACTGAAGCGCGAGGGGAAGTGAGTCGCGCTGCAGTGTAATGGGAGATGAGTCCCGTTGCAGTGTGAGTGGAAGTGATCCTGGTGCAGTGCGAGGGGAAGTGAGTCCCAGTGTAGTGTGAGGGGAAGTGAGTCCCAGTGCAGATCGAGGGGAATTGAGTCCCAGTGCAATGAAAGGGTAAGTGAGTCCCGGTGCAGTGTGAGGTGAAGTGAGTCCCGGTGCAGCGCGAGGGAAAGGGAGTCCCGGTGCAGCGCGAGGGGATATGAGTCCCAGTGCAGTGCGAGGGAAATGATTCCAAGTGCAGCGCGAGGGGAAGTGAGTCCCAGTGCAGCGTGAGTGGAAATGAGTCCTGGTGCAGTGTGAGGTGAAGTGAGTCCCGGTGCAGAGTGAGGGGAAATGAGCCCCAGTGCAGCGTGAGTGGAAATGAGTCCTGGTGCAGATCGAGGGGAAGTGAGTCCCAGTGCAGCGCGAGGGGAAGTGATTCCCAGTGCAGCGTGAGGGGAAGTGAGTCCCAGTGCAGCGTGAGTGGAAATGAGTCCTGGTGCAGATCGAGGGGAAGTGAGTCCCAGTGCAGTTTTAGAGGAAGTGAGTCCTGGTGCACTGTGAGGGAAAGTGAGTCCCAATGCAGCGCAAGGGGAAGTGAGTTCCAGTGCAGATCGAGGGGAAGTGAGTCCCAGTAAATTTGTGAGGGGAAGTGAGTCCTAGTGCAGTGCGAGGGGAAGTGAGTTCCAGTGCAGATCGAGGGGAAGTGAGTCCCAGTGCAGTGTGAGGGGAAGTGAGTCCCAGTGCAGCGGGAGGGGAAGTGAGTCCTGGTGCAGTGTAAGGGGAAGTGAGTCCCAGTGCAGCGTGAGTGGAAGTGAGTCCAGGTGCAGATCGAGTGGAAGTGAGTCCCAGTGCAGTGTGAGGGGAAGTGAGTCCAAGTACAGATCGAGGGGAAGTCATTCCCAGTGCAGTGTGAGGGGAAGTGAGTCCTGGTGCACTGTGAGGGAAAGTGAGTCCCAATGCAGCGCGAGGGGAAGTGAGTCCTGGTGCAGTGTTAAGGGAAGTGAGTCCCACTGCAGCGCGAGGGGAAGTGAGGCCCAGTGCAGATTGAGGGGAAGTGAGACCCGGTGCAGTGTGAGGGGAAGTGAGTCCTGGTGTAGGTCGAGGGGAAGTGAGTCCCGGTGCAGTGTGAGGGGAAGTGAGTCCCGGTGCAGCGCGAGGGGATATGAGTCCAGGTGCAGTGCGAGGGGAAGTGATTCCCAGTGCAGCGCGAGGGGAATTGAGTCCCAATGCAACGTGAGGGGAAGTGAGTCCCAGTGCAGTGTGAGGGGAAGTGAGTCGCACTGCAGTGTAATGGGAAATGAGTCCCGGTGCAGTATAAGGGTAAGTGAGTACTGGTGCAGTGTGAGGGGAAGTGAGTTCTGGTGCTGTTCGAGGGGAAATGAGTCTTGGTGCTGATCGAGGGGAAGTGAGTCCCAGTGCAATGAAAGGGTAAGTGAGTACCGGTGCAGTGTGAGGGGAAGTGAGTCCTGGTGCAGTGTGAGGGGAAGTGAGTCCCGGTGCAGTTCGAGAGGAAATGAGTCCTGGTGCAGATCGAGGGGAAGTGAGTCCCAGTGCAGTGAAAGGGGAAGTGAGTCCCGGTGCAGTGAGAGGTGAAGTGAGCCCCAGTGCAGCGCGAGGGAAAGTCAGTCACGGTGCAACGCGAGGGGAAGTGATTCCCAGTACAGCGCGAGGGGAAGTGAGTCCCAATGCAGCGCGAGGGGAAGTGAATCCTGGTGCAGTGTTAAGGGAAGTGAGTCCCACTGCAGCGCGAGGGGAAGTGAGGCCCAGTGCAGATTGAGGGGAAGTGAGACCCGGTGCAGTGTGAGGGGAAGTGAGTCCTGGTGTAGGTCGAGGGGAAGTGAGACCCGGTGCAGTGTGAGGGGAAGTGAGTCCTGGTGTAGGTCGAGGGGAAGTGAGTACCGCTGCAGTGTGAGGGGAAGTGAGGCCCAGTGCAGATTGAGGGGAAGTGAGACCCGGTGCAGTGTGAGGGGAAGTGAGTCCTGGTGTAGGTCAAGGGGAAGTGAGTCCTGGTGTAGGTCGAGGGGAAGTGAGTCCCGGTGCAGTGTGAGGGGAAGTGAGTCCCGCTGCAGTTCAAGGGGAAATGAGTCCTGGTGCGGTGTGAGGGGAAGTGAGTCCCGGTGCAGTTCGAGGGGAAATGAGTCCTGGTGCAGATCGAGGGGAAGTGAGTCCCAGTGCAGTGAAAGGGGAAGTGAGTCCCGGTGCAGTGAGAGGTGAAGTGAGCCCCAGTGCAGCGCGAGGGAAAGTGAGTCCCGGTGCAGCGCGAGGGGAAGTGATTCCCAGTAGAGCGCGAGGGGAAGTGAGTCCCAGTGCAGCGTGAGTGGAAATGAGTCCCGGTGCAGATCGAGGAGAAGTGAGTCCCAATGCAACGTGAGGGGAGGTGAGTCCCAGTGCAGTGTGAGGGAAAGTGAGGCCTGCTGCAGTGTGAAGGGAAATGAGTCCTGGTGCAGGTCGTTGGGAAGTGAGTTTCAGTGCAATGTAGGGGTAAGTGAGTCCTGGTGCAGTGTTAGGGGCAGTGAGTCCCACTGCAGCGCGAGGGGAAGTGAGTCGCGCTGCAGTGTAATGGGAAATGAGTCCCAGTGAAGTGTGAGGGTAAGTGAGTACAGGTGCAGTGTGAGGTGAAGTGAGTCCCGGTGCAGTTCGAGGGGAAATGGGTCCTGGTGCAGATCGAGGGGAAGTGAGTCCCAGTGCAGAGCGAGGGGATATGGGTCCAGGTGCAGTGCGAGGGGAAGTGATTCCCAGTACATCGCGAGGGGAAGTGAGTCCCAGTGCAAATCGAGGGGAACTGAGTCCCAATGCAACGTGAGGGGAAGTGAGTCCCAGTGCAGTGCGAGGGGAAGTGAGTTCCAGTGCAATGTGAGGGGAAGTGAAGCCTGCTGCAGTGTGAAGGGAAATGAGTCCTGGTGCAGGTCTTGGGGAAGTGAGTTTCGATGCAATGTAGGGGTAAGTGAGTCCCGGTGCGGTGTTAGGGGAAGTGAGTCCCACTGCAGCGTGAGGGGAAGTGAGTCCTGGTGCAGTGTAATGGGAAATGAGTCCCGGTGCAGTATAAGTGTAAGTGAGTACTGGTGCAATGAAAGGGTAAGTGAGTCCCGGTGCAGTGTGAGGTGAAGTGAGTCCCGGTGCAGATCGAGGGGAAGTGAGTCCGAGTGCAATGAAAGGGTAAGTGAGTACCGCTGCAGTGTGAGGGGAAGTGAGGCCCAGTGCAGATTGAGGGGAAGTGAGACCCGGTGCAGTGTGAGGGGAAGTGAGTCCTGGTGTAGGTCAAGGGGAAGTGAGTCCTGGAGTAGGTCGAGGGGAAGTGAGTCCCGGTGCAGTGTGAGGGGAAGTGAGTCCCGATGCAGTGCGAGGGGAAATGAGTCCTGGTGCAGACTGAGGGTAAGTGAGTCCCAGTGCAGTGTGAGGGGAAGTGAGTCCCGGTGCAGATCGAGGGGAAGTGAGTCCCAGTGCAATGAAAGGGTAAGTGAGTCCCGGTGCAGTGTGAGGTGAAGTGAGTCCCGGTGCAGCGCGAGGGAAAGGGAGTCCCGGTGCAGCGCGAGGGGATATGAGTCCCAGTGCAGTGCGAGGAAAATGATTCCAAGTGCAGCGCGAGGGGAAGTGAGTCCCAGTGCAGCGTGAGTGGAAATGAGTCCTGGTGCAGTGTGAGGTGAAGTGAGTCCCGGTGCAGTGTGAGGGGAAATGAGCCCCAGTGCAGCGCGAGGGAAAGTGTGTCCCAGTGCAGCGCGAGGGGAAGTGATTCCCAGTGCAGCGTGAGGGGAAGTGAGTCCCAGTGCAGCGTGAGAGGAAATGAGTCCTGGTGCAGATCGAGGGGAAGTGAGTCCCAGTGCAGTTTTAGAGGAAGTGAGTCCTGGTGCACTGTGAGGGAAAGTGAGTCCCAATGCAGCGCGAGGGTAAGTAAGTCCTGGTGCAGTGTTAAGGGAAGTGAGTCCCACTGCAGCGCGAGGGGAAGTGAGACCCGGTGCAGTGTGAGGGGAAGTGAGTCCTGGTGTAGGTCGAGGGGAAGTGAGTCCCGGTGCAGTGTGAGGGGAAGTGAGTACCAGTGCAGTTCGAGGGGAAATGAGTCCTGGTGCAGATCGAGGGGAAGTGAGTCCCAGTGCAGTGAACGGGGAAGTGAGGCCTGCTGCAGTGTGAAGGGAAATGAGTCCTGGTGCAGGTCGTGGGGAAGTGAGTTTCAGTGCAATGTAGGGGTAAGTGAGTCCTGGTGCAGTGTTAGGGGCAGTGAGTCCCAGTGCAGCGCGAGGGGAAGTGAGTCGCGCTGCAGTGTAATGGGAAATGGGAGTCCCGGTGCAGTATAAGGGTAGGTGAGTACTGGTGCAGTGTGAGGGGAAGTGATTCCCAGTAGAGCGCGAGGGGAAGTGAGTCCCAGTGCAGCGTGAGTGGAAATGAGTCCCGGTGCAGATCGAGGAGAAGTGAGTCCCAATGCAACGTGAGGGGAAGTGAGTCCCGGTGCAGTTCGATGGGAAATGGGTCCTGGTGCAGATCGAGGGGAAGTGAGTCCCAGTGCAGCGCGAGGGAAAGTGAGTCCCGGTGCAGCGCGAGGGTATATGAGTCCAGGTGCAGTGCGAGGGGAAGTGATTCCCAGTGCAGCGCAAGGGGAAGTGAGTCCCAGTGCAGATCGAGGGGAAGTGAGTTACAGTGCAGTGTGAGGGGAAGTGAGGCCTGCTGCAGTGTGAAGGGAAATGAGTCCTGGTGCAGGTCGAGGGGAAGTGAGTTTCGATGCAATGTAGGGGTAAGTGAGTCCCGGTGCGGTGTTAGGGGAAGTGAGTCCCACTGCAGCGTGAGGGGAAGTGAGTCCTGATGCAGTGTAATGGGAAATGAGTCCCGGTGCAGTATAAGGGTAAGTGAGTACTGGTGCAATGAAAGGGTAAGTGAGTCCCGGTGCAGTGTGAGGTGAAGTGAGTCCCGGTGCAGTGTGAGGGGAAGTGAGTCCTGGTGCAGTGTAAGGGGAAGTGAGTCCCGGTGCAGTGCGAGGGGAAGTGAGTCCCGGTGCAGCGCGAGGGGAATTGAGTCCCGGTGGAACTCGAGGGGAAGTGAGTCCCAGTGCAGTGCGAGGGGAAATGAGTCCTGGTGCAGATCGAGGTGAAGTGAGTCCCAGTGCAGTGCGAGGGGAAGTGAGTCCCGGTGCAGATCGAGGGGAAGTGAGTCCAGGTGCAGATCGAGGGGAAGTGAGTCCCAGTGCAGTGTGAGGGGAAGTGAGTCCCAGTACAGTGTGAGGGGAAGTGAGTCCCAGTGCAGTGTGAGGGTAAGTGAGTCCTGGTGCAGTGTAATGGGAAATGAGTCCCGGTGCAGTATAAGGGTAAGTGAGTACTGGTGCAATGAAAGGGTAAGTGAGTCCCGGTGCAGTGTGAGGTGAAGTGAGTCCCGGTGCAGTGTGAGGGGAAGTGAGTCCTGGTGCAGTGTGAGGGGAAGTGAGTCCCAGTGCAGCGCGAGGCGAAGTGAGTCCCGGTGGAGCTCGAGGGGAAGTGAGTCCCAGTGCAGTGCGAGGGGAAGTGAGTCCGGGTGCAGATCGAGGGGAAGTGAGTCCAAGTGCAGATCGAGGGGAAGTGAGTCCCAGTGCAGTGTGAGGGGAAGTGAGTCCCAGTACAGTGCAGGGGGAAGTGAGTCACGGTGCAGATCGAGGGTAAGTGAGTCCCAGTGCATTGTGAGGGGAAGTGAGTCCTGGTGCAATGTGAGGGAAAGTGAGTCCCAATGCAGCGCGAGGGGAAGTGAGTCCTGGTGCAGTGTTAAGGGAAGTGAGTCCCACTGCAGCGCGAGGGGAAGTGAGGCCCAGTGCAGATTGAGGGGAAGTGAGACCCGGTGCAGTGTGAGGGGAAGTGAGTCATGATGTAGGTCGAGGGGAAGTGAGTCCCGGTGCAGTGTGAGGGGAAGTGAGTCCCGGTGCAGTTCGAGGGGAAATGAGTCCTGGTGCAGATCGAGGGGAAGTGAGTCCCAGTGCAGTGAAAGGGGAAGTGAGGCCTGCTGCAGTGTGAAGGGAAATGAGTCCTGGTGCAGGTCGTGGGGAAGTGAGTTTCAGTGCAATGTAGGGGTAAGTGAGTCCTGGTGCAGTGTTAGGGGCAGTGAGTCCCACTACAGCGCGAGGGGAAGTGAGTCGCGCTGCAGTGTAATGGGAAATGGGAGTCCCGGTGCAGTATAAGGGTAGGTGAGTACTGGTGCAGTGTGAGGGGAAGTGAGTCCCGGTGCAGTTCGATGGGAAATGGGTCCTGGTGCAGATCGAGGGGAAGTGAGCCCCAGTGCAGCGCGAGGGAAAGTGAGTCCCGGTGCAGCGCGAGGGTATATGAGTCCAGGTGCAGTGCGAGGGGAAGTGATTCCCAGTGCAGCGCAAGGGGAAGTGAGTCCCAGTGCAGATCGAGGTGAAGTGAGTTACAGTGCAGTGTGAGGGGAAGTGAGGCCTGCTGCAGTGTGAAGGGAAATGAGTCCTGGTGCAGGTATTGGGGATGTGAGTTTCGATGCAATGTAGGGGTAAGTGAGTCCCGGTGCGGTGTTAGGGGAAGTGAGTCCCACTGCAGCGTGAGGGGAAGTGAGTCCTTGTGCAGTGTAATGGGAAATGAGTCCCGGTGCAGTATAAGGGTAAGTGAGTACTGGTGCAATGAAAGGGTAAGTGAGTCCCGGTGCAGTGTGAGGTGAAGTGAGTCCCGGTGCAGTGTGAGGGGAAGTGAGTCCTGGTGCAGTGTAAGGGGAAGTGAGTCCCAGTGCAGCGCGAGGGGAAGTGAGTCCCGGTGCAGCTCGAGGGGAAGTGAGTCCCAGTGCAGTGCGAGGGAAAGTGAGTCCCGGTGCAGCGCGAGGGTATATGAGTCCAGGTGCAGTGCGAGGGGAAGTGATTCCCAGTGCAGCGCAAGGGGAAGTGAGTCCCAGTGCAGATCGAGGGGAAGTGAGTTACAGTGCAGTGTGAGGGGAAGTGAGGCCTGCTGCAGTGTGAAGGGAAATGAGTCCTGGTGCAGGTATTGGGGATGTGAGTTTCGATGCAATGTAGGGGTAAGTGAGTCCCGGTGCGGTGTTAGGGGAAGTGAGTCCCACTGCAGCGTGAGGGGAAGTGAGTCCTTGTGCAGTGTAATGGGAAACGAGTCCCGGTGCAGTATAAGGGTAAGTGAGTACTGGTGCAATGAAAGGGTAAGTGAGTCCCGGTGCAGTGTGAGGTGAAGTGAGTCCCGGTGCAGTGTGAGGGGAAGTGAGTCCTGGTGCAGTGTAAGGGGAAGTGAGTCCCAGTGCAGCGCGAGGGGAAGTGAGTCCCGGTGCAGCTCGAGGGGAAGTGAGTCCCAGTGCAGTGCGAGGGGAAGTGAGTCCTGGTGCAGATCGAGGGGAAGTGAATCCAAGTGCAGATCGAGGGAAAGTGAGTCCCAGTGCAGTGTGAGGGGAAGAGAGTCCCAGTACAGTGTGAGGGAAGTGAGTCCCAGTGCAGTGTGAGGGTAAGTGAGTCCCAGAGCAGTGCGGGGGGAATTGAGTCACGGTGCAGATCGAGGGTAAGTGAGTCCCAGTGCATTGTGAGGGGATGTGAGTCCTGGTGCAGTGTTAAGGGAAGTGAGTCCCAATGCAGCGCGAGGGGAAGTGAGGCCCAGTGCAGATTGAGGGGAAGTGAGACCCGGTGCAGTGTGAGGGGAAGTGAGTCCTGATGTAGTTCGAGGGGAAGTGAGTCCCGGTGCAGTGTGAGGGGAAGTGAGTCCCGGTGCAGTTCGAGGGGAAATGAGTCCTGGTGCAGATCGAGGGGAAGTGAGTCCCAGTGCAGTGAAAGGGGAAGTGAGGCCTGCTGCAGTGTGAAGGGAAATGAGTCCTGGTGCAGGTCGTGGGGAAGTGAGTTTCAGTGCAATGTAGGGGTAAGTGTGTCCTGGTGCAGTGTTAGGGGCAGTGAGTCCCACTGCAGCGCGAGGGGAAGTGAGTCGCGCTGCAGTGTAATGGGAAATGGGAGTCCCGGTGCAGTATAAGGGTAGGTGAGTACTGGTGCAGTGTGAGGGGAAGTGAGTCCCGGTGCAGTTCGATGGGAAATGAGTCCTGGTGCAGATCGAGGGGAAGTGAGCCCCAGTGCAGCGCGAGGGAAAGTGAGTCCTGGTGCAGCGCGAGGGTATATGAGTCCAGGTGCAGTGCGAGGGGAAGTGATTCCCAGTGCAGCGCAAGGGGAAGTGAGTCCCAGTGCAGATCGAGGGGAAGTGAGTCCCAGTGCAGTGTGACGGGAAGTGAGGCCTGCTGCAGTGTGAAGGGAAATGAGTCCTGGTGCAGGTCTTGGGGAAGTGAGTTTCGATGCAATGTAGGGGTAAGTGAGTCCCGGTGCGGTGTTAGGGGAAGTGAGTCCCACTGCAGCGTGAGGGGAAGTGAGTCCTTGTGCAGTGTAATGGGAAATGAGTCCCGGTGCAGTATAAGGGTAAGTGAGTACTGGTGCAATGAAAGGGTAAGTGAGTCCCGGTGCAGTGTGAGGTGAAGTGAGTCCCGGTGCAGTGTGAGGGGAAGTGAGTCCTGGTGCAGTGTAAGGGGAAGTGAGTCCCAGTGCAGCGCGAGGGGAAGTGAGTCCCGGTGCAGCGCGAGGGGAAGTGAGTCCCGGTGGAGCTCGAGGGGAAGTGAGTCCCAGTGCAGTGCGAGGGGAAGTGAGTCCAAGTGCAGATCGAGGGGAAGTGAGTCCCAGTGCAGTGTTAGGGGCAGTGAGTCCCAGTACAGTGTGAGGGGAAGTGAGTCCTGCTGCAGATCGAGGGGAAGTGAGTCCCACTGCAGCGCGAGGGGAAGTGAGTCGCGCTGCAGTGTAATGGGAAATGGGAGTCCCGGTGCAGTATAAGGGTAGGTGAGTACTGGTGCAGTGTGAGGGGAAGTGAGTCCCGGTGCAGTTCGATGGGAAATGGGTCCTGTTGCAGATTGAGGGGAAGTGAGTCCCGGTGCAGCGCGAGGGTATATGAGTCCAGGTGCAGTGCGAGGGGAAGTGATTCCCAGTGCAGCGCAAGGGGAAGTGAGTCCCAGTGCAGCGCAAGGGGAAGTGAGTTACAGTGCAGTGTGAGGGGAAGTGAGGCCTGCTGCAGTGTGAAGGGAAATGAGTCCTGGTGCAGGTCTAGGGGAAGTGAGTTTCGATGCAATGTAGGGGTAAGTGAGTCCCGGTGCGGTGTTAGGGGAAGTGAGTCCTGGTGCAGTGTGAGGGGAAGTGAGTCCCACTGCAGCGTGAGGGGAAGTGAGTCCCGGTGCAGTGTAATGGGAAATGAGTCCCAGTGCAGTATAAGGGTAAGTGAGTACTGGTGCAATGAAAGGGTAAGTGAGTCCCGGTGCAGTGTGAGGGGAAGTGAGTCCTGGTGCAGTGTAAGGGGAAGTGAGTCCCAGTGCAGCGCGAGGGGAAGTGAGTCCCAGTGCAGCGCGAGGGGAAGTGAGTCCCAGTGCAGTGCGAGGGGAAATGAGTCCTGGTGCAGATCGAGGGGAAGTGAGTCCCAGTGCAGTGTGAGGGGAAGTGAGTCCTGGTGCAGATCGAGGGGAAGTGAGTCCCAGTGCAGTGTGAGGGGAAGTGAGTCCAAGTGCAGATCGAGGGGCAGTGAGTCCTGGTGCAGTGTTAGAGGAAGTGAGTCCCAGTGCAGTGTGAGGAGGAGTGAGTCCTGATTCAGATTGAGGGTAAGTGAGTCCCAGTGCAGTGTGAGGGTAAGTGAGTCCCAGAGCAGTGCGAGGGGAATTGAGGCCCGGTGCAGATCGAGGGGAAGTGAGTCCCAGTGCAGTGTTAGGGGAAGTGAGTCCTGGAGCACTGTGAGGGAAAGTGAGTCCCACTGCAGCGCGAGGGGAAGTGAGTCGCGCTGCAGTGTAATGGGAAATGAGTCCCGGTGCAGTGTGAGTGGAAGTGATCCTGGTGCAGTGCGAGGGGAAGTGAGTCCCAGTGTAGTGTGAGTGGAAGTGAGTCCTGGTGCAGTGTGAGAGGAAGTGAGTCCTGGTGCAGTGTGAGAGGAAGTGAGTCCCGTTGCAGTGTGAGGGGAAGTGAGTACCGGTGCAGTTCAAGAAGAAGTGAGTCCAGTTGCAGTGTGAGTGGAAGTGATCCTGGTGCAGTGCGAGGGGAAGTGAGTCCCAGTGCAGTGCGAGGGGAAATGAGTCCTGGTGCAGACTGAGGGTAAGTGAGTCCCAGTGCAGTGTGAGGGGAAGTGAGTCCCGGTGCAGATCGAGGGGAAGTGAGTCCTAGTGCAATGAAAGGGTAAGTGAGTCCCGGTGCAGTGTGAGGTGAAGTGAGTCCCGGTGCAACGCGAGGGAAAGGGAGTCCCGGTGCAGCGCTAGGGGATATGAGTCCCAGTGCATTGCGAGGGGAAGTGATTCCCAGTGCAGCGCGAGGGGAAGTGAGTCCCAGTGCAGCGTGAGTGGAAATGAGTTCCGGTGCAGCTCGAGGGGAAGCGAGTCCTAGTGCAGATCGAGGGGAAGTGAGTCCCAGTAAATTTGTGAGGGGAAGTGAGTCCTAGTGCAGTGCGAGGGGAAGTGAGTTCCAGTGCAGATCGAGGGGCAGTGGGTCCCAGTGCAGATCGAGGGGAAGTGAGTCCCAGTGCAGTGTGAGGGGAAGTGAGTCCCAGTGCAGCGTGAGTGGAAGTAAGCCCCGTTGCAGTGCAAGGGGAAGTGAGTAACGGTGCAGCGCGAGGGGAAGTGATTCCCAGTGTAGTGTGAGGGGAAGTGAGTCCCGTTGCAGTGTGAGTGGAAGTGATCCTGGTGCAGTACGAGGGGAAGTGAGTCCCAGTGTAGTGTGAGGGGAAGTGAGTCCCAGTGCAGTGCGAGGGGAAATGATTCCTGGTGCAGATCGAGGGGAAGTGAGTGCCAGTGCAGATGAGGGGAAGTGAGTCCTGGTGCAGATCGAGGGGAAGTGAGTCCGGTGCAGTGTGAGGGGAAGTGAGTTCCGCTACAGTGTGAGGGGAAGTGAGTCCCAGTGCAGTGTGAGGGTAAGTGAGTCCCAGAGCAGTGCGGGGGGAATTGAGTCACGGTGCAGATCGAGGGGAAGTCATCCCCAGTGCAGTGTGAGGGGAAGTGAGGCCCAGTGCAGATTGAGGGGAAGTGAGTCCTGGTGCAGTGTTAAGGGAAGTGAGTCCCACTGAAGCGCGAGGGGAAGTGAGTCGCGCTGCAGTGTAATGGGAGATGAGTCCCGTTGCAGTGTGAGTGGAAGTGATCCTGGTGCAGTGCGAGGGGAAGTGAGTCCCAGTGTAGTGTGAGGGGAAGTGAGTCCCAGTGCAGATCGAGGGGAATTGAGTCCCAGTGCAATGAAAGGGTAAGTGAGTCCCGGTGCAGTGTGAGGTGAAGTGAGTCCCGGTGCAGCGCGAGGGAAAGGGAGTCCCGGTGCAGCGCGAGGGGATATGGTTCCCAGTGCAGTGCGAGGGAAATGATTCCAAGTGCAGCGCGAGGGGAAGTGAGTCCCAGTGCAGCGTGAGTGGAAATGAGTCCTGGTGCAGTGTGAGGTGAAGTGAGTCCCGGTGCAGAGTGAGGGGAAATGAGCCCCAGTGCAGCGTGAGTGGAAATGAGTCCTGGTGCAGATCGAGGGGAAGTGAGTCCCAGTGCAGCGCGAGGGGAAGTGATTCCCAGTGCAGCGTGAGGGGAAGTGAGTCCCAGTGCAGCGTGAGTGGAAATGAGTCCTGGTGCAGATCGAGGGGAAGTGAGTCCCAGTGCAGTTTTAGAGGAAGTGAGTCCTGGTGCACTGTGAGGGAAAGTGAGTCCCAATGCAGCGCAAGGGGAAGTGAGTTCCAGTGCAGATCGAGGGGAAGTGAGTCCCAGTAAATTTGTGAGGGGAAGTGAGTCCTAGTGCAGTGCGAGGGGAAGTGAGTTCCAGTGCAGATCGAGGGGAAGTGAGTCCCAGTGCAGTGTGAGGGGAAGTGAGTCCCAGTGCAGCGGGAGGGGAAGTGAGTCCTGGTGCAGTGTAAGGGGAAGTGAGTCCCAGTGCAGCGTGAGTGGAAGTGAGTCCAGGTGCAGATCGAGTGGAAGTGAGTCCCAGTGCAGTGTGAGGGGAAGTGAGTCCAAGTACAGATCGAGGGGAAGTCATTCCCAGTGCAGTGTGAGGGGAAGTGAGTCCTGGTGCACTGTGAGGGAAAGTGAGTCCCAATGCAGCGCGAGGGGAAGTGAGTCCTGGTGCAGTGTTAAGGGAAGTGAGTCCCACTGCAGCGCGAGGGGAAGTGAGGCCCAGTGCAGATTGAGGGGAAGTGAGACCCGGTGCAGTGTGAGGGGAAGTGAGTCCTGGTGTAGGTCGAGGGGAAGTGAGTCCCGGTGCAGTGTGAGGGGAAGTGAGTCCCGGTGCAGCGCGAGGGGATATGAGTCCAGGTGCAGTGCGAGGGGAAGTGATTCCCAGTGCAGCGCGAGGGGAATTGAGTCCCAATGCAACGTGAGGGGAAGTGAGTCCCAGTGCAGTGTGAGGGGAAGTGAGTCGCACTGCAGTGTAATGGGAAATGAGTCCCGGTGCAGTATAAGGGTAAGTGAGTACTGGTGCAGTGTGAGGGGAAGTGAGTTCTGGTGCTGTTCGAGGGGAAATGAGTCCTGGTGCTGATCGAGGGGAAGTGAGTCCCAGTGCAATGAAAGGGTAAGTGAGTACCGGTGCAGTGTGAGGGGAAGTGAGTCCTGGTGCAGTGTGAGGGGAAGTGAGTCCCGGTGCAGTTCGAGAGGAAATGAGTCCTGGTGCAGATCGAGGGGAAGTGAGTCCCAGTGCAGTGAAAGGGGAAGTGAGTCCCGGTGCAGTGAGAGGTGAAGTGAGCCCCAGTGCAGCGCGAGGGAAAGTCAGTCACGGTGCAACGCGAGGGGAAGTGATTCCCAGTACAGCGCGAGGGGAAGTGAGTCCCAATGCAGCGCGAGGGGAAGTGAATCCTGGTGCAGTGTTAAGGGAAGTGAGTCCCACTGCAGCGCGAGGGGAAGTGAGGCCCAGTGCAGATTGAGGGGAAGTGAGACCCGGTGCAGTGTGAGGGGAAGTGAGTCCTGGTGTAGGTCGAGGGGAAGTGAGACCCGGTGCAGTGTGAGGGGAAGTGAGTCCTGGTGTAGGTCGAGGGGAAGTGAGTACCGCTGCAGTGTGAGGGGAAGTGAGGCCCAGTGCAGATTGAGGGGAAGTGAGACCCGGTGCAGTGTGAGGGGAAGTGAGTCCTGGTGTAGGTCAAGGGGAAGTGAGTCCTGGTGTAGGTCGAGGGGAAGTGAGTCCCGGTGCAGTGTGAGGGGAAGTGAGTCCCGCTGCAGTTCAAGGGGAAATGAGTCCTGGTGTGGTGTGAGGGGAAGTGAGTCCCGGTGCAGTTCGAGGGGAAATGAGTCCTGGTGCGGTGTGAGGGGAAGTGAGTCCCGGTGCAGTTCGAGGGGAAATGAGTCCTGGTGCAGATCGAGGGGAAGTGAGTCCCAGTGCAGTGAAAGGGGAAGTGAGTCCCGGTGCAGTGAGAGGTGAAGTGAGCCCCAGTGCAGCGCGAGGGAAAGTGAGTCCCGGTGCAGCGCGAGGGGAAGTGATTCCCAGTAGAGCGCGAGGGGAAGTGAGTCCCAGTGCAGCGTGAGTGGAAATGAGTCCCGGTGCAGATCGAGGAGAAGTGAGTCCCAATGCAACGTGAGGGGAGGTGAGTCCCAGTGCAGTGTGAGGGAAAGTGAGGCCTGCTGCAGTGTGAAGGGAAATGAGTCCTGGTGCAGGTCGTGGGGAAGTGAGTTTCAGTGCAATGTAGGGGTAAGTGAGTCCTGGTGCAGTGTTAGGTGCAGTGAGTCCCACTGCAGCGCGAGGGGAAGTGAGTCGCGCTGCAGTGTAATGGGAAATGAGTCCCAGTGAAGTGTGAGGGTAAGTGAGTACAGGTGCAGTGTGAGGTGAAGTGAGTCCCGGTGCAGTTCGAGGGGAAATGGGTCCTGGTGCAGATCGAGGGGAAGTGAGTCCCAGTGCAGAGCGAGGGGATATGAGTCCAGGTGCAGTGCGAGGGGAAGTGATTCCCAGTACATCGCGAGGGGAAGTGAGTCCCAGTGCAAATCGAGGGGAACTGAGTCCCAATGCAACGTGAGGGGAAGTGAGTCCCAGTGCAGTGCGAGGGGAAGTGAGTTCCAGTGCAATGTGAGGGGAAGTGAAGCCTGCTGCAGTGTGAAGGGAAATGAGTCCTGGTGCAGGTCTTGGGGAAGTGAGTTTCGATGCAATGTAGGGGTAAGTGAGTCCCGGTGCGGTGTTAGGGGAAGTGAGTCCCACTGCAGCGTGAGGGGAAGTGAGTCCTGGTGCAGTGTAATGGGAAATGAGTCCCGGTGCAGTATAAGTGTAAGTGAGTACTGGTGCAATGAAAGGGTAAGTGAGTCCCGGTGCAGTGTGAGGTGAAGTGAGTCCCGGTGCAGATCGAGGGGAAGTGAGTCCGAGTGCAATGAAAGGGTAAGTGAGTACCGCTGCAGTGTGAGGGGAAGTGAGGCCCAGTGCAGATTGAGGGGAAGTGAGACCCGGTGCAGTGTGAGGGGAAGTGAGTCCTGGTGTAGGTCAAGGGGAAGTGAGTCCTGGAGTAGGTCGAGGGGAAGTGAGTCCCGGTGCAGTGTGAGGGGAAGTGAGTCCCGATGCAGTGCGAGGGGAAATGAGTCCTGGTGCAGACTGAGGGTAAGTGAGTCCCAGTGCAGTGTGAGGGGAAGTGAGTCCCGGTGCAGATCGAGGGGAAGTGAGTCCCAGTGCAATGAAAGGGTAAGTGAGTCCCGGTGCAGTGTGAGGTGAAGTGAGTCCCGGTGCAGCGCGAGGGAAAGGGAGTCCCGGTGCAGCGCGAGGGGATATGAGTCCCAGTGCAGTGCGAGGAAAATGATTCCAAGTGCAGCGCGAGGGGAAGTGAGTCCCAGTGCAGCGTGAGTGGAAATGAGTCCTGGTGCAGTGTGAGGTGAAGTGAGTCCCGGTGCAGTGTGAGGGGAAATGAGCCCCAGTGCAGCGCGAGGGAAAGTGTGTCCCAGTGCAGCGCGAGGGGAAGTGATTCCCAGTGCAGCGTGAGGGGAAGTGAGTCCCAGTGCAGCGTGAGAGGAAATGAGTCCTGGTGCAGATCGAGGGGAAGTGAGTCCCAGTGCAGTTTTACAGGAAGTGAGTCCTGGTGCACTGTGAGGGAAAGTGAGTCCCAATGCAGCGCGAGGGTAAGTAAGTCCTGGTGCAGTGTTAAGGGAAGTGAGTCCCACTGCAGCGCGAGGGGAAGTGAGACCCGGTGCAGTGTGAGGGGAAGTGAGTCCTGGTGTAGGTCGAGGGGAAGTGAGTCCCGGTGCAGTGTGAGGGGAAGTGAGTACCAGTGCAGTTCGAGGGGAAATGAGTCCTGGTGCAGATCGAGGGGAAGTGAGTCCCAGTGCAGTGAACGGGGAAGTGAGGCCTGCTGCAGTGTGAAGGGAAATGAGTCCTGGTGCAGGTCGTGGGGAAGTGAGTTTCAGTGCAATGTAGGGGTAAGTGAGTCCTGGTGCAGTGTTAGGGGCAGTGAGTCCCAGTGCAGCGCGAGGGGAAGTGAGTCGCGCTGCAGTGTAATGGGAAATGGGAGTCCCGGTGCAGTATAAGGGTAGGTGAGTACTGGTGCAGTGTGAGGGGAAGTGATTCCCAGTAGAGCGCGAGGGGAAGTGAGTCCCAGTGCAGCGTGAGTGGAAATGAGTCCCGGTGCAGATCGAGGAGAAGTGAGTCCCAATGCAACGTGAGGGGAAGTGAGTCCCGGTGCAGTTCGATGGGAAATGGGTCCTGGTGCAGATCGAGGGGAAGTGAGTCCCAGTGCATAGCGAGGGAAAGTGAGTCCCGGTGCAGCGCGAGGGTATATGAGTCCAGGTGCAGTGCGAGGGGAAGTGATTCCCAGTGCAGCGCAAGGGGAAGTGAGTCCCAGTGCAGATCGAGGGGAAGTGAGTTACAGTGCAGTGTGAGGGGAAGTGAGGCCTGCTGCAGTGTGAAGGGAAATGAGTCCTGGTGCAGGTCGAGGGGAAGTGAGTTTCGATGCAATGTAGGGGTAAGTGAGTCCCGGTGCGGTGTTAGGGGAAGTGAGTCCCACTGCAGCGTGAGGGGAAGTGAGTCCTGATGCAGTGTAATGGGAAATGAGTCCCGGTGCAGTATAAGGGTAAGTGAGTACTGGTGCAATGAAAGGGTAAGTGAGTCCCGGTGCAGTGTGAGGTGAAGTGAGTCCCGGTGCAGTGTGAGGGGAAGTGAGTCCTGGTGCAGTGTAAGGGGAAGTGAGTCCCGGTGCAGTGCGAGGGGAAGTGAGTCCCGGTGCAGCGCGAGGGGAATTGAGTCCCGGTGGAACTCGAGGGGAAGTGAGTCCCAGTGCAGTGCGAGGGGAAATGAGTCCTGGTGCAGATCGAGGTGAAGTGAGTCCCAGTGCAGTGCGAGGGGAAGTGAGTCCTGGTGCAGATCGAGGGTAAGTGAGTCCAAGTGCAGATCGAGGGGAAGTGAGTCCCAGTGCAGTGTGAGGGGAAGTGAGTCCCAGTACAGTGTGAGGGGAAGTGAGTCCCAGTGCAGTGTGAGGGTAAGTGAGTCCTGGTGCAGTGTAATGGGAAATGAGTCCCGGTGCAGTATAAGGGTAAGTGAGTACTGGTGCAATGAAAGGGTAAGTGAGTCCCGGTGCAGTGTGAGGTGAAGTGAGTCCCGGTGCAGTGTGAGGGGAAGTGAGTCCTGGTGCAGTGTGAGGGGAAGTGAGTCCCAGTGCAGCGCGAGGCGAAGTGAGTCCCGGTGGAGCTCGAGGGGAAGTGAGTCCCAGTGCAGTGCGAGGGGAAGTGAGTCCTGGTGCAGATCGAGGGGAAGTGAGTCCAAGTGCAGATCGAGGGGAAGTGAGTCCCAGTGCAGTGTGAGGGGAAGTGAGTCCCAGTACAGTGCAGGGGGAAGTGAGTCACGGTGCAGATCGAGGGTAAGTGAGTCCCAGTGCATTGTGAGGGGAAGTGAGTCCTGGTGCAATGTGAGGGAAAGTGAGTCCCACTGCAGCGCGAGGGGAAGTGAGTCCTGGTGCAGTGTTAAGGGAAGTGAGTCCAACTGCAGCGCGAGGGGAAGTGAGGCCCAGTGCAGATTGAGGGGAAGTGAGACCCGGTGCAGTGTGAGGGGAAGTGAGTCATGATGTAGGTCGAGGGGAAGTGAGTCCCGGTGCAGTGTGAGGGGAAGTGAGTCCCGGTGCAGTTCGAGGGGAAATGAGTCCTGGTGCAGATCGAGGGAAGTGAGTCCCAGTGCAGTGAAAGGGGAAGTGAGGCCTGCTGCAGTGTGAAGGGAAATGAGTCCTGGTGCAGGTCGTGGGGAAGTGAGTTTCAGTGCAATGTAGGGGTAAGTGAGTCCTGGTGCAGTGTTAGGGGCAGTGAGTCCCACTACAGCGCGAGGGGAAGTGAGTCGCGCTGCAGTGTAATGGGAAATGGGAGTCCCGGTGCAGTATAAGGGTAGGTGAGTACTGGTGCAGTGTGAGGGGAAGTGAGTCCCGGTGCAGTTCGATGGGAAATGGGTCCTGGTGCAGATCGAGGGGAAGTGAGCCCCAGTGCAGCGCGAGGGAAAGTGAGTCCCGGTGCAGCGCGAGGGTATATGAGTCCAGGTGCAGTGCGAGGGGAAGTGATTCCCAGTGCAGCGCAAGGGGAAGTGAGTCCCAGTGCAGATCGAGGTGAAGTGAGTTACAGTGCAGTGTGAGGGGAAGTGAGGCCTGCTGCAGTGTGAAGGGAAATGAGTCCTGGTGCAGGTATTGGGGATGTGAGTTTCGATGCAATGTAGGGGTAAGTGAGTCCCGGTGCGGTGTTAGGGGAAGTGAGTCCCACTGCAGCGTGAGGGGAAGTGAGTCCTTGTGCAGTGTAATGGGAAATGAGTCCCGGTGCAGTATAAGGGTAAGTGAGTACTGGTGCAATGAAAGGGTAAGTGAGTCCCGGTGCAGTGTGAGGTGAAGTGAGTCCCGGTGCAGTGTGAGGGGAAGTGAGTCCTGGTGCAGTGTAAGGGGAAGTGAGTCCCAGTGCAGCACGAGGGGAAGTGAGTCCCGGTGCAGCTCGAGGGGAAGTGAGTCCCAGTGCAGTGCGAGGGAAAGTGAGTCCCGGTGCAGCGCGAGGGTATATGAGTCCAGGTGCAGTGCGAGGGGAAGTGATTCCCAGTGCAGCGCAAGGGGAAGTGAGTCCCAGTGCAGTGTTAGAGGAAGTGAGTCCTGGTGCACTGTGAGGGAAAGTGAGTCCCAATGCAGCGCAAGGGGAAGTTAGTTCCAGTGCAGATCGAGGGGAAGTGAGTCCCAGTAAATTTGTGAGGGGAAGTGAGTCCTGGTGCAGTGTGAGGGGAAGTGACTTCCAGTGCAGATCGAGGGAAAGTGTGTCCCAGTGCAGCGCGAGGGGAAGTGATTCCCAGTGCAGCGTGAGGGGAAGTGAGTCCCAGTGCAGCGTGAGAGGAAATGAGTCCTGGTGCAGATCGAGGGGAAGTGAGTCCCAGTGCAGTTTTACAGGAAGTGAGTCCTGGTGCACTGTGAGGGAAAGTGAGTCCCAATGCAGCGCGAGGGTAAGTAAGTCCTGGTGCAGTGTTAAGGGAAGTGAGTCCCACTGCAGCGCGAGGGGAAGTGAGACCCGGTGCAGTGTGAGGGGAAGTGAGTCCTGGTGTAGGTCGAGGGGAAGTGAGTCCCGGTGCAGTGTGAGGGGAAGTGAGTACCAGTGCAGTTCGAGGGGAAATGAGTCCTGGTGCAGATCGAGGGGAAGTGAGTCCCAGTGCAGTGAACGGGGAAGTGAGGCCTGCTGCAGTGTGAAGGGAAATGAGTCCTGGTGCAGGTCGTGGGGAAGTGAGTTTCAGTGCAATGTAGGGGTAAGTGAGTCCTGGTGCAGTGTTAGGGGCAGTGAGTCCCAGTGCAGCGCGAGGGGAAGTGAGTCGCGCTGCAGTGTAATGGGAAATGGGAGTCCCGGTGCAGTATAAGGGTAGGTGAGTACTGGTGCAGTGTGAGGGGAAGTGATTCCCAGTAGAGCGCGAGGGGAAGTGAGTCCCAGTGCAGCGTGAGTGGAAATGAGTCCCGGTGCAGATCGAGGAGAAGTGAGTCCCAATGCAACGTGAGGGGAAGTGAGTCCCGGTGCAGTTCGATGGGAAATGGGTCCTGGTGCAGATCGAGGGGAAGTGAGTCCCAGTGCAGCGCGAGGGAAAGTGAGTCCCGGTGCAGCGCGAGGGTATATGAGTCCAGGTGCAGTGCGAGGGGAAGTGATTCCCAGTGCAGCGCAAGGGGAAGTGAGTCCCAGTGCAGATCGAGGGGAAGTGAGTTACAGTGCAGTGTGAGGGGAAGTGAGGCCTGCTGCAGTGTGAAGGGAATTGAGTCCTGGTGCAGGTCTTGGGGAAGTGAGTTTCGATGCAATGTAGGGGTAAGTGAGTCCCGGTGCGGTGTTAGGGGAAGTGAGTCCCACTGCAGCGTGAGGGGAAGTGAGTCCTGATGCAGTGTAATGGGAAATGAGTCCCGGTGCAGTATAAGGGTAAGTGAGTACTGGTGCAATGAAAGGGTAAGTGAGTCCCGGTGCAGTGTGAGGTGAAGTGAGTCCCGGTGCAGTGTGAGGGGAAGTGAGTCCTGGTGCAGTGTAAGGGGAAGTGAGTCCCGGTGCAGTGCGAGGGGAAGTGAGTCCCGGTGCAGCGCGAGGGGAATTGAGTCCCGGTGGAACTCGAGGGGAAGTGAGTCCCAGTGCAGTGCGAGGGGAAATGAGTCCTGGTGCAGATCGAGGTGAAGTGAGTCCCAGTGCAGTGCGAGGGGAAGTGAGTCCTGGTGCAGATCGAGGGTAAGTGAGTCCAAGTGCAGATCGAGGGGAAGTGAGTCCCAGTGCAGTGTGAGGGGAAGTGAGTCCCAGTACAGTGTGAGGGGAAGTGAGTCCCAGTGCAGTGTGAGGGTAAGTGAGTCCTGGTGCAGTGTAATGGGAAATGAGTCCCGGTGCAGTATAAGGGTAAGTGAGTACTGGTGCAATGAAAGGGTAAGTGAGTCCCGGTGCAGTGTGAGGTGAAGTGAGTCCCGGTGCAGTGTGAGGGGAAGTGAGTCCTGGTGCAGTGTGAGGGGAAGTGAGTCCCAGTGCAGCGCGAGGCGAAGTGAGTCCCGGTGGAGCTCGAGGGGAAGTGAGTCCCAGTGCAGTGCGAGGGGAAGTGAGTCCTGGTGCAGATCGAGGGGAAGTGAGTCCAAGTGCAGATCGAGGGGAAGTGAGTCCCAGTGCAGTGTGAGGGGAAGTGAGTCCCAGTACAGTGCAGGGGGAAGTGAGTCACGGTGCAGATCGAGGGTAAGTGAGTCCCAGTGCATTGTGAGGGGAAGTGAGTCCTGGTGCAATGTGAGGGAAAGTGAGTCCCAATGCAGCGCGAGGGGAAGTGAGTCCTGGTGCAGTGTTAAGGGAAGTGAGTCCCACTGCAGCGCGAGGGGAAGTGAGGCCCAGTGCAGATTGAGGGGAAGTGAGACCCGGTGCAGTGTGAGGGGAAGTGAGTCATGATGTAGGTCGAGGGGAAGTGAGTCCCGGTGCAGTGTGAGGGGAAGTGAGTCCCGGTGCAGTTCGAGGGGAAATGAGTCCTGGTGCAGATCGAGGGGAAGTGAGTCCCAGTGCAGTGAAAGGGGAAGTGAGGCCTGCTGCAGTGTGAAGGGAAATGAGTCCTGGTGCAGGTCGTGGGGAAGTGAGTTTCAGTGCAATGTAGGGGTAAGTGAGTCCTGGTGCAGTGTTAGGGGCAGTGAGTCCCACTACAGCGCGAGGGGAAGTGAGTCGCGCTGCAGTGTAATGGGAAATGGGAGTCCCGGTGCAGTATAAGGGTAGGTGAGTACTGGTGCAGTGTGAGGGGAAGTGAGTCCCGGTGCAGTTCGATGGGAAATGGGTCCTGGTGCAGATCGAGGGGAAGTGAGCCCCAGTGCAGCGCGAGGGAAAGTGAGTCCCGGTGCAGCGCGAGGGTATATGAGTCCAGGTGCAGTGCGAGGGGAAGTGATTCCCAGTGCAGCGCAAGGGGAACTGAGTCCCAGTGCAGATCGAGGTGAAGTGAGTTACAGTGCAGTGTGAGGGGAAGTGAGGCCTGCTGCAGTGTGAAGGGAAATGAGTCCTGGTGCAGGTATTGGGGATGTGAGTTTCGATGCAATGTAGGGGTAAGTGAGTCCCGGTGCGGTGTTAGGGGAAGTGAGTCCCACTGCAGCGTGAGGGGAAGTGAGTCCTTGTGCAGTGTAATGGGAAATGAGTCCCGGTGCAGTATAAGGGTAAGTGAGTACTGGTGCAATGAAAGGGTAAGTGAGTCCCGGTGCAGTGTGAGGTGAAGTGAGTCCCGGTGCAGTGTGAGGGGAAGTGAGTCCTGGTGCAGTGTAAGGGGAAGTGAGTCCCAGTGCAGCGCGAGGGGAAGTGAGTCCCGGTGCAGCTCGAGGGGAAGTGAGTCCCAGTGCAGTGCGAGGGAAAGTGAGTCCCGGTGCAGCGCGAGGGTATATGAGTCCAGGTGCAGTGCGAGGGGAAGTGATTCCCAGTGCAGCGCAAGGGGAAGTGAGTCCCAGTGCAGTGTTAGAGGAAGTGAGTCCTGGTGCACTGTGAGGGAAAGTGAGTCCCAATGCAGCGCAAGGGGAAGTTAGTTCCAGTGCAGATCGAGGGGAAGTGAGTCCCAGTAAATTTGTGAGGGGAAGTGAGTCCTGGTGCAGTGTGAGGGGAAGTGACTTCCAGTGCAGATCGAGGGAAAGTGTGTCCCAGTGCAGCGCGAGGGGAAGTGATTCCCAGTGCAGCGTGAGGGGAAGTGAGTCCCAGTGCAGCGTGAGAGGAAATGAGTCCTGGTGCAGATCGAGGGGAAGTGAGTCCCAGTGCAGTTTTACAGGAAGTGAGTCCTGGTGCACTGTGAGGGAAAGTGAGTCCCAATGCAGCGCGAGGGTAAGTAAGTCCTGGTGCAGTGTTAAGGGAAGTGAGTCCCACTGCAGCGCGAGGGGAAGTGAGACCCGGTGCAGTGTGAGGGGAAGTGAGTCCTGGTGTAGGTCGAGGGGAAGTGAGTCCCGGTGCAGTGTGAGGGGAAGTGAGTACCAGTGCAGTTCGAGGGGAAATGAGTCCTGGTGCAGATCGAGGGGAAGTGAGTCCCAGTGCAGTGAACGGGGAAGTGAGGCCTGCTGCAGTGTGAAGGGAAATGAGTCCTGGTGCAGGTCGTGGGGAAGTGAGTTTCAGTGCAATGTAGGGGTAAGTGAGTCCTGGTGCAGTGTTAGGGGCAGTGAGTCCCAGTGCAGCGCGAGGGGAAGTGAGTCGCGCTGCAGTGTAATGGGAAATGGGAGTCCCGGTGCAGTATAAGGGTAGGTGAGTACTGGTGCAGTGTGAGGGGAAGTGATTCCCAGTAGAGCGCGAGGGGAAGTGAGTCCCAGTGCAGCGTGAGTGGAAATGAGTCCCGGTGCAGATCGAGGAGAAGTGAGTCCCAATGCAACGTGAGGGGAAGTGAGTCCCGGTGCAGTTCGATGGGAAATGGGTCCTGGTGCAGATCGAGGGGAAGTGAGTCCCAGTGCAGCGCGAGGGAAAGTGAGTCCCGGTGCAGCGCGAGGGTATATGAGTCCAGGTGCAGTGCGAGGGGAAGTGATTCCCAGTGCAGCGCAAGGGGAAGTGAGTCCCAGTGCAGATCGAGGGGAAGTGAGTTACAGTGCAGTGTGAGGGGAAGTGAGGCCTGCTGCAGTGTGAAGGGAAATGAGTCCTGGTGCAGGTCGAGGGGAAGTGAGTTTCGATGCAATGTAGGGGTAAGTGAGTCCCGGTGCGGTGTTAGGGGAAGTGAGTCCCACTGCAGCGTGAGGGGAAGTGAGTCCTGATGCAGTGTAATGGGAAATGAGTCCCGGTGCAGTATAAGGGTAAGTGAGTACTGGTGCAATGAAAGGGTAAGTGAGTCCCGGTGCAGTGTGAGGTGAAGTGAGTCCCGGTGCAGTGTAAGGGGAAGTGAGTCCCGGTGCAGTGCGAGGGGAAGTGAGTCCCGGTGCAGCGCGAGGGGAATTGAGTCCCGGTGGAACTCGAGGGGAAGTGAGTCCCAGTGCAGTGCGAGGGGAAATGAGTCCTGGTGCAGATCGAGGTGAAGTGAGTCCCAGTGCAGTGCGAGGGGAAGTGAGTCCTGGTGCAGATCGAGGGTAAGTGAGTCCAAGTGCAGATCGAGGGGAAGTGAGTCCCAGTGCAGTGTGAGGGGAAGTGAGTCCCAGTACAGTGTGAGGGGAAGTGAGTCCCAGTGCAGTGTGAGGGTAAGTGAGTCCTGGTGCAGTGTAATGGGAAATGAGTCCCGGTGCAGTATAAGGGTAAGTGAGTACTGGTGCAATGAAAGGGTAAGTGAGTCCCGGTGCAGTGTGAGGTGAAGTGAGTCCCGGTGCAGTGTGAGGGGAAGTGAGTCCTGGTGCAGTGTGAGGGGAAGTGAGTCCCAGTGCAGCGCGAGGGGAAGTGAGTCCCTGTGGAGCTCGAGGGGAAGTGAGTCCCAGTGCAGTGCGAGGGGAAGTGAGTCCCGGTGCAGATCGAGGGGAAGTGAGTCCAAGTGCAGATCGAGGGGAAGTGAGTCCCAGTGCAGTGTGAGGGGAAGTGAGTCCCAGTACAGTGCAGGGGGAAGTGAGTCACGGTGCAGATCGAGGGTAAGTGAGTCCCAGTGCATTGTGAGGGGAAGTGAGTCCTGGTGCAATGTGAGGGAAAGTGAGTCCCAATGCAGCGCGAGGGGAAGTGAGTCCTGGTGCAGTGTTAAGGGAAGTGAGTCCCACTGCAGCGCGAGGGGAAGTGAGGCCCAGTGCAGATTGAGGGGAAGTGAGACCCGGTGCAGTGTGAGGGGAAGTGAGTCATGATGTAGGTCGAGGGGAAGTGAGTCCCGGTGCAGTGTGAGGGGAAGTGAGTCCCGGTGCAGTTCGAGGGGAAATGAGTCCTGGTGCAGATCGAGGGGAAGTGAGTCCCAGTGCAGTGAAAGGGGAAGTGAGGCCTGCTGCAGTGTGAAGGGAAATGAGTCCTGGTGCAGGTCGTGGGGAAGTGAGTTTCAGTGCAATGTAGGGGTAAGTGAGTCCTGGTGCAGTGTTAGGGGCAGTGAGTCCCACTACAGCGCGAGGGGAAGTGAGTCGCGCTGCAGTGTAATGGGAAATGGGAGTCCCGGTGCAGTATAAGGGTAGGTGAGTACTGGTGCAGTGTGAGGGGAAGTGAGTCCCGGTGCAGTTCGATGGGAAATGGGTCCTGGTGCAGATCGAGGGGAAGTGAGCCCCAGTGCAGCGCGAGGGAAAGTGAGTCCCGGTGCAGCGCGAGGGTATATGAGTCCAGGTGCAGTGCGAGGGGAAGTGATTCCCAGTGCAGCGCAAGGGGAAGTGAGTCCCAGTGCAGATCGAGGTGAAGTGAGTTACAGTGCAGTGTGAGGGGAAGTGAGGCCTGCTGCAGTGTGAAGGGAAATGAGTCCTGGTGCAGGTATTGGGGATGTGAGTTTCGATGCAATGTAGGGGTAAGTGAGTCCCGGTGCGGTGTTAGGGGAAGTGAGTCCCACTGCAGCGTGAGGGGAAGTGAGTCCTTGTGCAGTGTAATGGGAAATGAGTCCCGGTGCAGTATAAGGGTAAGTGAGTACTGGTGCAATGAAAGGGTAAGTGAGTCCCGGTGCAGTGTGAGGTGAAGTGAGTCCCGGTGCAGTGTAAGGGGAAGTGAGTCCCAGTGCAGCGCGAGGGGAAGTGAGTCCCGGTGCAGCTCGAGGGGAAGTGAGTCCCAGTGCAGTGCGAGGGAAAGTGAGTCCCGGTGCAGCGCGAGGGTATATGAGTCCAGGTGCAGTGCGAGGGGAAGTGATTCCCAGTGCAGCGCAAGGGGAAGTGAGTCCCAGTGCAGTGTTAGAGGAAGTGAGTCCTGGTGCACTGTGAGGGAAAGTGAGTCCCAATGCAGCGCAAGGGGAAGTTAGTTCCAGTGCAGATCGAGGGGAAGTGAGTCCCAGTAAATTTGTGAGGGGAAGTGAGTCCTGGTGCAGTGCGAGGGGAAGTGACTTCCAGTGCAGATCGAGGGGAAGTGAGTCCCAGTGCAGCGGGAGGGGAAGTGAGTCCTGGTGCAGTGTAAGGGGAAGTGAGTCCCAGTGCAGCGTGAGTGGAAGTGAGCCCCGTTGCAGTGCAAGGGGAAGTGAGTAACGGTGCAGCGCGAGGGGAAGTGATTCCCAGTGTAGTGTAAGGGGAAGTGAGTCCCAGTGCAGTGCGAGGGGAAATGAGTCCTGGTGCAGATCGAGGGGAAGTGAGTCCCAGTGCAGATGAGGGGAAGTGAGTCCTGGTTCAGATCGAGGGGAAGTGAGTCCCAGTTCAGTGTGAGGGGAAGTGAGTCCAAGTGCAGATCGAGGGGAAGTGAGTCCCAGTGCAGTGTGAGGGGAAGTGAGTCCCAGTGCAGTGTGAGGGGAAGTGAGTCCCAGAGCAGTGCGGGGGGAATTGAGTCACGGTGCAGATCGAGGGTAAGTGAGTCCCAGTGCAGTGTGAGGGGAAGTGAGTCCTGGTGCACTGTGAGGGAAAGTGAGTCCCAATGCAGCGCGAGGGGAAGTGAGTCCTGGTGCAGTGTTAAGGGAAGTGAGTCCCACTGCAGCGCGAGGGGAAGTGAGGCCCAGTGCAGATTGAGGGGAAGTGAGACCCGGTGCAGTGTGAGGGGAAGTGAGTCCTGGTGTAGGTCGAGGGGAAGTGAGTCCCGGTGCAGTGTGAGGGGAAGTGAGTCCCGGTGCAGCGCGAGGGGATATGAGTCCAGGTGCAGTGCGAGGGGAAGTGATTCCCAGTGCAGCGCGAGGGGAATTGAGTCCCAATGCAACGTGAGGGGAAGTGAGTCCCAGTGCAGTGTGAGGGGAAGTGAGTCGCACTGCAGTGTAATGGGAAATGAGTCCCGGTGCAGTATAAGGGTAAGTGAGTACTGGTGCAGTGTGAGGGGAAGTGAGTTCTGGTGCTGTTCGAGGGGAAATGAGTCCTGGTGCTGATCGAGGGGAAGTGAGTCCCAGTGCAATGAAAGGGTAAGTGAGTACCGGTGCAGTGTGAGGGGAAGTGAGTCCTGGTGCAGTGTGAGGGGAAGTGAGTCCCGGTGCAGTTCGAGAGGAAATGAGTCCTGGTGCAGATCGAGGGGAAGTGAGTCCCAGTGCAGTGAAAGGGGAAGTGAGTCCCGGTGCAGTGAGAGGTGAAGTGAGCCCCAGTGCAGCGCGAGGGAAAGTGAGTCCCAATGCAGCGCGAGGGGAAGTGAATCCTGGTGCAGTGTTAAGGGAAGTGAGTCCCACTGCAGCGCGAGGGGAAGTGAGGCCCAGTGCAGATTGAGGGGAAGTGAGACCCGGTGCAGTGTGAGGGGAAGTGAGTCCTGGTGTAGGTCGAGGGGAAGTGAGACCCGGTGCAGTGTGAGGGGAAGTGAGTCCTGGTGTAGGTCGAGGGGAAGTGAGTACCGCTGCAGTGTGAGGGGAAGTGAGGCCCAGTGCAGATTGAGGGGAAGTGAGACCCGGTGCAGTGTGAGGGGAAGTGAGTCCTGGTGTAGGTCAAGGGGAAGTGAGTCCTGGTGTAGGTCGAGGGGAAGTGAGTCCCGGTGCAGTGTGAGGGGAAGTGAGTCCCGGTGCAGTTCAAGGGGAAATGAGTCCTGGTGCAGATCGAGGGGAAGTGAGTCCCAGTGCAGTGAAAGGGGAAGTGAGTCCCGGTGCAGTGAGAGGTGAAGTGAGCCCCAGTAAGCGCGAGGGAAAGTGAGTCCCGGTGCAGCGCGAGGGGAAGTGATTCCCAGTAGAGCGCGAGGGGAAGTGAGTCCCAGTGCAGCGTGAGTGGAAATGAGTCCCGGTGCAGATCGAGGAGAAGTGAGTCCCAATGCAACGTGAGGGGAGGTGAGTCCCAGTGCAGTGTGAGGGAAAGTGAGGCCTGCTGCAGTGTGAAGGGAAATGAGTCCTGGTGCAGGTCGTGGGGAAGTGAGTTTCAGTGCAATGTAGGGGTAAGTGAGTCCTGGTGCAGTGTTAGGGGCAGTGAGTCCCACTGCAGCGCGAGGGGAAGTGAGTCGCGCTGCAGTGTAATGGGAAATGAGTCCCAGTGAAGTGTGAGGGTAAGTGAGTACAGGTACAGTGTGAGGTGAAGTGAGTCCCGGTGCAGTTCGAGGGGAAATGGGTCCTGGTGCAGATCGAGGGGAAGTGAGTCCCAGTGCAGAGCGAGGGGATATGAGTCCAGGTGCAGTGCGAGGGGAAGTGATTCCCAGTACATCGCGAGGGGAAGTGAGTCCCAGTGCAAATCGAGGGGAACTGAGTCCCAATGCAACGTGAGGGGAAGTGAGTCCCAGTGCAGTGCGAGGGGAAGTGAGTTCCAGTGCAATGTGAGGGGAAGTGAAGCCTGCTGCAGTGTGAAGGGAAATGAGTCCTGGTGCAGGTCTTGGGGAAGTGAGTTTCGATGCAATGTAGGGGTAAGTGAGTCCCGGTGCGGTGTTAGGGGAAGTGAGTCCCACTGCAGCGTGAGGGGAAGTGAGTCCTGGTGCAGTGTAATGGGAAATGAGTCCCGGTGCAGTATAAGTGTAAGTGAGTACTGGTGCAATGAAAGGGTAAGTGAGTCCCGGTGCAGTGTGAGGTGAAGTGAGTCCCGGTGCAGATCGAGGGGAAGTGAGTCCGAGTGCAATGAAAGGGTAAGTGAGTACCGCTGCAGTGTGAGGGGAGTGAGGCCCAGTGCAGATTGAGGGGAAGTGAGACCCAGTGCAGTGTGAGAGGAAGTGAGTCCTGGTGTAGGTCAAGGGGATGTGAGTCCTGGAGTAGGTCGAGGGGAAGTGAGTCCCGGTGCAGTGTGAGGGGAAGTGAGTCCCGATGCAGTGCGAGGGGAAATGAGTCCTGGTGCAGACTGAGGGTAAGTGAGTCCCAGTGCAGTGTGAGGGGAAGTGAGTCCCGGTGCAGATCGAGGGGAAGTGAGTCCCAGTGCAATGAAAGGGTAAGTGAGTCCCGGTGCAGTGTGAGGTGAAGTGAGTCCCGGTGCAGCGCGAGGGAAAGGGAGTCCCGGTGCAGCGCGAGGGGATATGAGTCCCAGTGCAGTGCGAGGAAAATGATTCCAAGTGCAGCGCGAGGGGAAGTGAGTCCCAGTGCAGCGTGAGTGGAAATGAGTCCTGGTGCAGTGTGAGGTGAAGTGAGTCCCGGTGCAGTGTGAGGGGAAATGAGCCCCAGTGCAGCGCGAGGGAAAGTGTGTCCCAGTGAAGCGCGAGGGGAAGTGATTCCCAGTGCAGCGTGAGGGGAAGTGAGTCCCAGTGCAGCGTGAGAGGAAATGAGTCCTGGTGCAGATCGAGGGGAAGTGAGTCCCAGTGCAGTTTTAGAGGAAGTGAGTCCTGGTGCACTGTGAGGGAAAGTGAGTCCCAATGCAGCGCGAGGGTAAGTAAGTCCTGGTGCAGTGTTAAGGGAAGTGAGTCCCACTGCAGCGCGAGGGGAAGTGAGACCCGGTGCAGTGTGAGGGGAAGTGAGTCCTGGTGTAGGTCGAGGGGAAGTGAGTCCCAGTGCAGTGTGAGGGGAAGTGAGTACCAGTGCAGTTCGAGGGGAAATGAGTCCTGGTGCAGATCGAGGGGAAGTGAGTCCCAGTGCAGTGAACGGGGAAGTGAGGCCTGCTGCAGTGTGAAGGGAAATGAGTCCTGGTGCAGGTCGTGGGGAAGTGAGTTTCAGTGCAATGTAGGGGTAAGTGAGTCCTGGTGCAGTGTTAGGGGCAGTGAGTCCCAGTGCAGCGCGAGGGGAAGTGAGTCGCGCTGCAGTGTAATGGGAAATGGGAGTCCCGGTGCAGTATAAGGGTAGGTGAGTACTGGTGCAGTGTGAGGGGAAGTGATTCCCAGTAGAGCGCGAGGGGAAGTGAGTCCCAGTGCAGCGTGAGTGGAAATGAGTCCCGGTGCAGATCGAGGAGAAGTGAGTCCCAATGCAACGTGAGGGGAAGTGAGTCCCGGTGCAGTTCGATGGGAAATGGGTCCTGGTGCAGATCGAGGGGAAGTGAGTCCCAGTGCAGCGCGAGGGAAAGTGAGTCCCGGTGCAGCGCGAGGGTATATGAGTCCAGGTGCAGTGCGAGGGGAAGTGATTCCCAGTGCAGCGCAAGGGGAAGTGAGTCCCAGTGCAGATCGAGGGGAAGTGAGCCCCAGTGCAGTGTGACGGGAAGTGAGGCCTGCTGCAGTGTGAAGGGAAATGAGTCCTGGTGCAGGTCTTGGGGAAGTGAGTTTCGATGCAATGTAGGGGTAAGTGAGTCCCGGTGCGGTGTTAGGGGAAGTGAGTCCCACTGCAGCGTGAGGGGAAGTGAGTCCTGGTGCAGTGTAATGGGAAATGAGTCCCGGTGCAGTATAAGGGTAAGTGAGTACTGGTGCAATGAAAGGGTAAGTGAGTCCCGGTGCAGTGTGAGGTGAAGTGAGTCCCGGTGCAGTGTGAGGGGAAGTGAGTCCTGGTGCAGTGTAAGGGGAAGTGAGTCCCGGTGCAGTGCGAGGGGAAGTGAGTCCCGGTGCAGCGCGAGGGGAATTGAGTCCCGGTGGAACTCGAGGGGAAGTGAGTCCCAGTGCAGTGCGAGGGGAAATGAGTCCTGGTGCAGATCGAGGTGAAGTGAGTCCCAGTGCAGTGCGAGGGGAAGTGAGTCCTGGTGCAGATCGAGGGTAAGTGAGTCCAAGTGCAGATCGAGGGGAAGTGAGTCCCAGTGCAGTGTGAGGGGAAGTGAGTCCCAGTACAGTGTGAGGGGAAGTGAGTCCCAGTGCAGTGTGAGGGTAAGTGAGTCCTGGTGCAGTGTAATGGGAAATGAGTCCCGGTGCAGTATAAGGGTAAGTGAGTACTGGTGCAATGAAAGGGTAAGTGAGTCCCGGTGCAGTGTGAGGTGAAGTGAGTCCCGGTGCAGTGTGAGGGGAAGTGAGTCCTGGTGCAGTGTGAGGGGAAGTGAGTCCCAGTGCAGCGCGAGGCGAAGTGAGTCCCGGTGGAGCTCGAGGGGAAGTGAGTCCCAGTGCAGTGCGAGGGGAAGTGAGTCCTGGTGCAGATCGAGGGGAAGTGAGTCCAAGTGCAGATCGAGGGGAAGTGAGTCCCAGTGCAGTGTGAGGGGAAGTGAGTCCCAGTACAGTGCAGGGGAAAGTGAGTCACGGTGCAGATCGAGGGTAAGTGAGTCCCAGTGCATTGTGAGGGGAAGTGAGTCCTGGTGCAATGTGAGGGAAAGTGAGTCCCAATGCAGCGCGAGGGGAAGTGAGTCCTGGTGCAGTGTTAAGGGAAGTGAGTCCAACTGCAGCGCGAGGGGAAGTGAGGCCCAGTGCAGATTGAGGGGAAGTGAGACCCGGTGCAGTGTGAGGGGAAGTGAGTCATGATGTAGGTCGAGGGGAAGTGAGTCCCGGTGCAGTGTGAGGGGAAGTGAGTCCCAGTGCAGTTCGAGGGGAAATGAGTCCTGGTGCAGATCGAGGGGAAGTGAGTCCCAGTGCAGTGAAAGGGGAAGTGAGGCCTGCTGCAGTGTGAAGGGAAATGAGTCCTGGTGCAGGTCGTGGGGAAGTGAGTTTCAGTGCAATGTAGGGGTAAGTGAGTCCTGGTGCAGTGTTAGGGGCAGTGAGTCCCACTACAGCGCGAAGGGAAGTGAGTCGCGCTGCAGTGTAATGGGAAATGGGAGTCCCGGTGCAGTATAAGGGTAGGTGAGTACTGGTGCAGTGTGAGGGGAAGTGAGTCCCGGTGCAGTTCGATGGGAAATGGGTCCTGGTGCAGATCGAGGGGAAGTGAGCCCCAGTGCAGCGCGAGGGAAAGTGAGTCCCGGTGCAGCGCGAGGGTATATGAGTCCAGGTGCAGTGCGAGGGGAAGTGATTCCCAGTGCAGCGCAAGGGGAAGTGAGTCCCAGTGCAGATCGAGGGGAAGTGAGTTACAGTGCAGTGTGAGGGGAAGTGAGGCCTGCTGCAGTGTGAAGGGAAATGAGTCCTGGTGCAGGTATTGGGGATGTGAGTTTCGATGCAATGTAGGGGTAAGTGAGTCCCGGTGCGGTGTTAGGGGAAGTGAGTCCCACTGCAGCGTGAGGGGAAGTGAGTCCTTGTGCAGTGTAATGGGAAATGAGTCCCGGTGCAGTATAAGGGTAAGTGAGTACTGGTGCAATGAAAGGGTAAGTGAGTCCCGGTGCAGTGTGAGGTGAAGTGAGTCCCGGTGCAGTGTGAGGGGAAGTGAGTCCTGGTGCAGTGTAAGGGAAGTGAGTCCCAGTGCAGAGCGAGGGGAAGTGAGTCCCGGTGCAGCTCGAGGGGAAGTGAGTCCCAGTGCAGTGCGAGGGAAAGTGAGTCCCGGTGCAGCGCGAGGGTATATGAGTCCAGGTGCAGTGCGAGGGGAAGTGATTCCCAGTGCAGCGCAAGGGGAAGTGATTCCCAGTGCAGATCGAGGGGAAGTGAGTTACAGTGCAGTGTGAGGGGAAGTGAGGCCTGCTGCAGTGTGAAGGGAAATGAGTCCTGGTGCAGGTATTGGGGATGTGAGTTTCGATGCAATGTAGGGGTAAGTGAGTCCCGGTGCGGTGTTAGGGGAAGTGAGTCCCACTGCAGCGTGAGGGGAAGTGAGTCCTTGTGCAGTGTAATGGGAAACGAGTCCCGGTGCAGTATAAGGGTAAGTGAGTACTGGTGCAATGAAAGGGTAAGTGAGTCCCGGTGCAGTGTGAGGTGAAGTGAGTCCCGGTGCAGTGTGAGGGGAAGTGAGTCCTGGTGCAGTGTAAGGGGAAGTGAGTCCCAGTGCAGCGCGAGGGGAAGTGAGTCCCGGTGCAGCTCGAGGGGAAGTGAGTCCCAGTGCAGTGCGAGGGGAAGTGAGTCCTGGTGCAGATCGAGGGGAAGTGAATCCAAGTGCAGATCGAGGGGAAGTGAGTCCCAGTGCAGTGTGAGGGGAAGAGAGTCCCAGTACAGTGTGAGGGGAAGTGAGTCCCAGTGCAGTGTGAGGGTAAGTGAGTCCCAGAGCAGTGCGGGGGGAATTGAGTCACGGTGCAGATCGAGGGTAAGTGAGTCCCAGTGCATTGTGAGGGGATGTGAGTCCTGGTGCAATGTGAGGGAAAGTGAGTCCCAATGCAGCGCGAGGGGAAGTGAGTCCTGGTGCAGTGTTAAGGGAAGTGAGTCCTGGTGCAGATCGAGGGGAAGTGAGTCCAAGTGCAGATCGAGGGGAAGTGAGTCCCAGTGCAGTGTGAGGGGAAGTGAGTCCCAGTGCAGTGCAGGGGGAAGTGAGTCCTGGTGCAGATCGAGGGGAAGTGAGTCCAAGTGCAGATCGAGGGGAAGTGAGTCCCAGTGCAGTGTGAGGGGAAGTGAGTCCCAGAGCAGTGCAGGGGGAAGTGAGTCACGGTGCAGATCGAGGGTAAGTGAGTCCCAGTGCATTGTGAGGGGAAGTGAGTCCTGGTGCAATGTGAGGGAAAGTGAGTCCCAATGCAGCGCGAGGGGAAGTGAGTCCTGGTGCAGTGTTAAGGGAAGTGAGTCCCACTGCAGCGCGAGGGGAAGTGAGGCCCAGTGCAGATTGAGGGGAAGTGAGACCCGGTGCAGTGTGAGGGGAAGTGAGTCATGATGTAGGTCGAGGGGAAGTGAGTCCCGGTGCAGTGTGAGGGGAACTGAGTCCCGGTGCAGTTCGAGGGGAAATGAGTCCTGGTGCAGATCGAGGGGAAGTGAGTCCCAGTGCAGTGAAAGGGGATGTGAGGCCTGCTGCAGTGTGAAGGGAAATGAGTCCTGGTGCAGGTCGTGGGGAAGTGAGTTTCAGTGCAATGTAGGGGTAAGTGAGTCCTGGTGTAGTGTTAGGGGCAGTGAGTCCCACTACAGCGCGAGGGGAAGTGAGTCGCGCTGCAGTGTAATGGGAAATGGGAGTCCCGGTGCAGTATAAGGGTAGGTGAGTACTGGTGCAGTGTGAGGGGAAGTGAGTCCCGGTGCAGTTCGATGGGAAATGGGTCCTGGTGCAGATCGAGGGGAAGTGAGCCCCAGTGCAGCGCAAGGGGAAGTGAGTCCCAGTGCAGATCGAGGGGAAGTGAGTTACAGTGCAGTGCGAGGGGAAGTGAGGCCTGCTGCAGTGTGAAGGGAAATGAGTCCTGGTGCAGGTATTGGGGATGTGAGTTTCGATGCAATGTAGGGGTAAGTGAGTCCCGGTGCGGTGTTAGGGGAAGTGAGTCCCACTGCAGCGCGAGGGGAAGTGAGTCCCAGTGCAGCGTGAGTGGAAATGAGTTCCGGTGCAGCTCGAGGGGAAGCGAGTCCTAGTGCAGATCGAGGGGAAGTGAGTCCCAGTAAATTTGTGAGGGGAAGTGAGTCCTAGTGCAGTGCGAGGGGAAGTGAGTTCCAGTGCAGATCGAGGGGCAGTGGGTCCCAGTGCAGATCGAGGGGAAGTGAGTCCCAGTGCAGTGTGAGGGGAAGTGAGTCCCAGTGCAGCGTGAGTGGAAGTAAGCCCCGTTGCAGTGCAAGGGGAAGTGAGTAACGGTGCAGCGCGAGGGGAAGTGATTCCCAGTGTAGTGTGAGGGGAAGTGAGTCCCGTTGCAGTGTGAGTGGAAGTGATCCTGGTGCAGTACGAGGGGAAGTGAGTCCCAGTGTAGTGTGAGGGGAAGTGAGTCCCAGTGCAGTGCGAGGGGAAATGATTCCTGGTGCAGATCGAGGGGAAGTGAGTGCCAGTGCAGATGAGGGGAAGTGAGTCCTGGTGCAGATCGAGGGGAAGTGAGTCCCGGTGCAGTGTGAGGGGAAGTGAGTTCCGCTACAGTGTGAGGGGAAGTGAGTCCCAGTGCAGTGTGAGGGTAAGTGAGTCCCAGAGCAGTGCGGGGGGAATTGAGTCACGGTGCAGTTCGAGGGGTAGTCATCCCCAGTGCAGTGTGAGGGGAAGTGAGGCCCAGTGCAGATTGAGGGGAAGTGAGACCCGGTGCAGTGTGAGGGGAAGTGAGTCCTGGTGTAGGTCGAGGGGAAGTGAGTCCCGGTGCAGTGTGAGGGGAAGTGAGTCCCGGTGCAGCGCGAGGGGATATGAGTCCAGGTGCAGTGCGAGGGGAAGTGATTCCCAGTGCAGCGCGAGGGGAAGTGAGTCCCAGTGCAGATCGAGGGGAATTGAGTCCCAATGCAACGTGAGGGGAAGTGAGTCCCAGTGCAATGTGAGGGGAAGTGAAACCCGCTGCAGTGTGAAGGGAAATGAGTCCTGGTGCAGGTCGTGGGGAAGTGAGTTTCGGTGCAATGTAGGGATAGGTGAGTCCTGGTGCAGTGTTAGGGGAAGTGAGTCCCACTGCAGCGTGAGGGGAAGTGAGTCCTGGTGCAGTGTAATGGGAAATGAGTCCCGGTGCAGTATAAGGGTAAGTGAGTACTGGTGCAGTGTGAGGGGAAGTGAGTTATGGTGCTGTTCGAGGGGAAATGAGTCCTGGTGCTGATCGAGGGGAAGTGAGTCCCAGTGCAATGAAAGGGTAAGTGAGTCCCGGTGCAGTGTGAGGGGAAGTGAGTCCTGGTGCAGTGTGAGGGGAAGTGAGTCCCGGTGCAGTGTGAGGGGAAGTGAGTCCCGGTGCAGTGTGAGGGGAAGTGAGTCCCAGTGCAGTGAAAGGGGAAGGGAGGCCCGGTGCAGTGCGAGGGGAAGTGAGTCCTGGTGCAGTGTTAGGGGCAGTGAGTCCCACTGCAGCGTGAGGGGAAGTGAGTCGCGCTGCAGTGTAATGGGAAATGGGTCCCGGTGCAGTATAAGGGTAGGTGAGTACTGGTGCAGTGTGAGGTGAAGTGAGTCCTGGTGCTGTTCGAGGGGAAATGAGTCCTGGTGCAGATCGAGGGGAAGTGAGTCCTGGTGCAGATCGAGGGGAAGTGAGTCCCAGTGCAGTGAAAGGGGAAGGGAGGCCCGGTGCAGTGCGAGGGGAAGTGAGTCGCAGTGCAGCGTGAGTGGAAATGAGTCCCGGTGCAGATCGAGGGGAAGTGAGTCCCAATGCAACATGAGGGGAAGTGAGTCCCAGTGCAATGTGAGGGGAAGTGAGGCCTGCTGCAGTGTGAAGGGAAATGAGTCCTAGTGCAGGTCGTGGGGAAGTGAGTTTCGGTGCAATGTAGGGGTAAGTGAGTCCTGGTGCAGTGTTAGGGGCAGTGAGTCCCACTGCAGCGTGAGGGGAAGTGAGTCGCGCTGCAGTGTAATGGGAAATGTGTCCCGGTGCAGTATAAGGGTAGGTGAGTACTGGTGCAGTGTGAGGTGAAGTGAATCCTGGTGCTGTTCGAGGGGAAATGAGTCCTGGTGCAGATCGAGGGGAAGTGAGTCCCAGTGCCGAGCGAGGGGATATGAGTCCAGGTGCAGTGAGAGGGAAAGTGATTCCCAGTACATCGCGAGGGGAAGTGAGTCCCAGTGCAGATCGAGGGGACGTGAGTCCCAGTGCAGCGTGAGGGGAAGTGAGTCCCGGTGCAGATCGAGGAAAGTGAGTCCCAGTGCAGCGCGAGGGGAAGTGAGTTCCAGTGCAATGTGAGGGGAAGTGAGTCCCAGTGCAGATCGAGGGGCACTGAGTCCCAATGCAACGTGAGGGAAAGTGAGTCCCAGTGCAGTGCGAGGGAGTGAGTTCCAGTGCAATGTGAGGGGAAGTGAAGCCTGCTGCAGTGTGAGGGGAAGTGAGTCCTGGTGCAGGTCTTGGGGAAGTGTGTTTCGATGCAATGTAGGGGTAAGTGAGTCCCGGTGCAGTGTTAGGGGAAGTGAGTCCCACTGCAGCGTGAGGGGAAGTGAGTCCTGGTGCAGTGTAATGGGAAATGAGTCCCGGTGCAGTATAAGGGTAAGTGAGTACTGGTGCAATGAAAGGGTAAGTGAGTCCCGGTGCAGTGTGAGGGGAAGTGAGCCACAGTGCAGCGCGAGGGAAAGTGAGTCCCGGTGCAGTGCGAGTGGAAGTGAGTCCCGGTGCAGTGCGAGGGGAAGTGAGTCCTGGTGAAGTTCGAGGGGAAGTGAGTCCCAGTGCAGCGTGAGGGGAAGTGAGTCCTGGTGCAGATCGAGGAAAGTGAGTCCCAGTGCAGCGCGAGGTGAAGTGAGTCCCAGTGCACTGTGAGGGGAAGTGAGTCCTGGTGCAGATCGAGGGGAAGTGAGTCCCAGTGCAGTGTGAGGGGAAGTGAGTCCTGGTGCAGTGTGAGGGGAAGTGAGTCCCAGTGCAGCGTGAGGGGAAGTGATCCTGGTACAGTGCGAGGGGACGTGAATCCCAGTGTAGTGCGAGGGGAAGTGAGTCCAGTTGGAGTGCGAGGGGAAGTGAGTACCAGTGCAGTTCGAGAGGAAGTGAGTCCCGTTGCAGTGTGAGTGGAAGTGATCCTGGTGCAGTGCGAGGGGAAGTGAGTCCCAGTGTAGTGTGAGGGGAAGTGAGTCCCAGTGCAGTGTGAGGGGAAGTGAGTCCTGGTGCAGATCGAGGGGAAGTGAGTCCCAGTGCAGTGTGAGGGGAAGTGAGTCCCAGTGCAGATCGAGGGGAAGTGAGTCCTGGTGCAGTGTTAGAGGAAGTGAGTCCCAGTGCAGATCAAGGGGAAGTGAGTCCCAGTGCAGTGTGAGGAGGAGTGAATCCTGATGCATATTGAGGGTAAGTGAGTCCCAGTGTAGTGCGAGGGGAATTGAGTCACGGTGCAGGTCGAGGGGAAGTGAGTCCCAGTGCAGTTCGAGGGGAAGTGAGTCCCAGTGCAGTGTGAGGGGAAGTGAGTCCCAGTGCAGTGCGAGGGGAAGTGAGTCGCGCTGCAGTGTAATGGGAAATGAGTCCCGGTGCAGTGTGAGTGGAAGTGAGTCCCGGTGCAGTTCGAGGGGAAGTGAGTCCCAGTGCAGCGTGAGGGGAAGTGATTCCCAGTGCAGCGTGAGGGGAAGTGATTCCCAGTGCAGCGTGAGGGGAAGTGAGTCCCAGTGCAGCGTGAGTGGAAATGAGTCCTGGTGCAGCGTGAGTGGAAATGAGTTCCGGTGCAGCACGAGGGAAAGGGAGTCCCGGTGCAGCGCGAGTGGATATGAGTCCCAGTGCAGTGCGAGGGGAAGTGATTCCCAGTGCAGCGCGAGGGGAAGTGAGTCCCAGTGCAGCGTGAGTGGAAATGAGTTCCGGTGCAGCTCGAGGGGAAGCGAGTCCCAGTGCAGCGTGAGGGGAAATGAGTCCCGGTGCAGATCGAGGGGAAATGAGTCCTGGTGCAGATCGAGGGGAATTGAGTACCAGTGCCGTGAAAGGGTAAGTGAGTTCTGGTGCAGTGTGAGGTGAAGTGAGTCCCGGTGCAGTGTGAGGGGAAATGAGCCCCAGTCTAGCGCGAGGGAAAGTGTGTCCCAGTGCAGCGCGAGGGGAAGTGATTCCCAGTGCAGCGTGAGGGGAAGTGAGTCCCAGTGCAGCGTGAGTGGAAATGAGTCCTGGTGCAGCGTGAGTGGAAATGAGTTCCGGTGCAGCACGAGGGAAAGGGAGTCCCGGTGCAGCGCGAGTGGATATGAGTTCCAGTGCAGTGCGAGGGGAGTGATTCCCAGTGCAGCGTGAGGGGAAGTGAGTCCCAGTGCAGCGTGAGTGGAAATCAGTTCCGGTGCAGCTCGAGGGGAAGCGATTCCCAGTGCAGCGTGAGGGGAAATGAGTCCCGGTGCAGATCGAGGGGAAATGAGTCCTGGTGCAGATCGAGGGGAATTGAGTCCCAGTGCAGTGAAAGGGTAAGTGAGTTCTGGTGCAGTGTGAGGTGAAGTGAGTCCTGGTGCAGTGTGAGGGGAAATGAGCCCCAGTCTAGCGCGAGGGAAAGTGTGTCCCAGTGCAGCGCGAGGGGAAGTGATTCCCAGTGCAGCGTGAGTGGAAATGAGTCCTGGTGCAGATCGAGGGGAAGTGAGTCCCAGTGCAGTGTTAGAGGAAGTGAGTCCTGGTGCACTGTGAGGGAAAGTGAGTCCCAATGCTGCGCAAGGGGAAGTGAGTTCCAGTGCAGATCGAGGGGAAGTGAGTCCCAGTAAATTTGTGAGGGGAAGTGAGTCCCAGTGCAGTGCGAGGGGAAGTGAGTCCCAGTGCAGTGTGAGGGTATGTGAGTCCCAGTGCAGCGGGAGGGGAAGTGAGTCCTGGTGCAGTATAAGGGGAAGTGAGTCCCAGTGCAGCGTGAGTGGAAGGGATCCCCGTTGCAGTGCAAGGGGAAGTGAGTAACGGTGCAGCGCGAGGGGAAGTGATTTCCAGTGTAGTGTGAGGGGAAGTGAGTCCCGTTGCAGTGTGAGTGGAAGTGATCCTGGTGCAGTACGAGGGGAAGTGAGCCCCAGTGCAATGAAAGGGTAAGTGAGTCCAAGGGCAGTGTGAGGGGAAGTGAGTCTTGGTGCAGTGTGAGGGGAAGTGAGACCCGTTGCAGTCTGAGGGGAAGTGAGTCCTGGTGTAGGTCGAGGGGAAGTGAGTCCTGGTGTAGGTCGAGGGGAAGTGAGTCCCGGTGCAGTGTGAGGGGAAGTGAGTCCCGGTGCAGTTCGAGTGGAAATGAGTCCTGGTGCAGATCGAGGGGAAGTGAGTCCCAGTGCAGTGAAAGGGGAAGTGAGTCCCGGTGCAGTGTGAGGGGAAGTGAGTCCTGGTGCAGTTCGAGGGGAAATGAGTCCTGGTGCAGATCGAGGGGAAGTGAGTCCCAGTGCAGTGTGAGGGGAAGTGAGTCCTGGTGCAGATCGAGGGGAAGTGAGTCCCAGTGCAATGAAAGGATAAGTGAGTCCCAGTGCAGTGTGAGGTGAAGTGAGTCCCGGTGCAGTGTGAGGGGAAGTGAGCCCCAGTGCAGCACGAGGGAAATTGAGTCCCAGTGCAGCGTGAGTGGAAATGAGTCCCGGTGGAGCTCGAGGGGAAGTGAGTCCCAGTGCAGTGTGAGGGGAAGTGAGTACCGGTGCAGTTCGAGAGGAAGTGAGTCCCGTTGCAGTGTGAGTGGAAGTGATTCAGGTGCAGTGCGAGGGGAAGTGAGTCCTGGTGCAGATCGAGGGGAAGTGAGTCCCAGTGCAGTGTGAGGGGAAGTGAGTCCAGTGCAGATCGAGGGGAAGTGAGTCCTGGTGCAGTGTTAGAGGAAGTGAGTCCCAGTGCAGTGTGAGGAGGAGTGTATCCTGATGCAGATTGAGGGTAAGTGAGTCCCAGAGCAGTGCAAGGGGAATTGAGGCCCGGTGCAGATCGAGGGGAAGTGAGTCCCAGAGCAGTGTTAGGGGAAGTGAGTCCTGGTGCACTGTGAGGGAAAGTGAGTTAAATGCAGCGCGAGGGGAAGCGAGTCCTGGTGCAGTGTTAAGGGAAGTGAGTCCCACTGCAGCGTGAGGGGAAGTGAGTCGCACTGCAGTGTAATGGGAAATGAGTCCCAGTGCAGTGTGAGTGGAAGTGATCCTGGTGCAGTGCGAGGGGAAGTGAGTCCCAGTGCAGTGCGAGGGGAAACGAGTCCTGATGCAGACTGAGGGTAAGTGAGTCCCAGTGCAGTGTGAGGGGAAGTGAGTCCCGGTGCAGATTGAGGGGAAGTGATTCCCAGTGCAGTGTGAGGGGAAGTGAGTCCCGGTGCAGCGCGAGGTAAAAGGAGTCCCGGTGCAGCGCGAGGGGATATGAGTCCCAGTGCAGTGCGAGGGGAAGTGATTCCCAGTGCAGTGCGAGGGGAAATGAGTCCCAGTGCAGCGTGAGTGGAAATGAGTTCCGGTGCAGCTCGAGGGGAAGCGAGTCCCAGTGCAGCGTGAGGGGAAATAAGTCCCGGTGCAGATCGAGGGGAAATGAGTCCTGGTACAGATCGAGGGGAATTGAGTCCCAGTGCAGTGAAAGGGTAAGTGAGTCCCGGTGCAGTGTGAGGTGAAGTGAGTCCCGGTGCAGTGTGAGGGGAAATGAGCCCCAGTGCAGCGCGAGGGAAAGTGTGTCGCAGTGCAGCGTGAGGGGAAGTGAGTCCTGGTGCAGTGTGAGGGGAAGTGAGTCCCAGTGCAGATGAGGGGAAGTGAGTCCTGGTGCAGATCGAGGGGAAGTGAGTCCCAGTGCAGTGTGAGGGGTAGTGAGTCCAAGTGCAGATCGAGGGGAAGTGAGTCCCAGTGCAGTGTGAGGGGAAGTGAGTCCCAGTACAGTGTGAGGGGAAGTGTGTCCCAGTGCAGTGTGAGTGTAAGTGAGTCCCAGAGCAGTGCGGGGGGAATTGAGTCACGGTGCAGATCGAGGGTAAGTGAGTCCCAGTGCAGTGTGAGGGTAAGTGAGTCCCAGTGCAGTGTGAGGGGTAGTGAGTCCTGGTGCACTGTGAGGGAAAGTGAGTCCCAATGCAGCGCGAGGGGAAGTGAGTCCTGATGCAGTGTTAAGGGAAGTGAGTCCCACTGCAGCGCGAGGTGGAAGTGAGTCGCACTGCAGTGTAATGGGAAATGAGTCCCGGTGCAGTGTGAGTGGAAGTGAGTCCTGGTGCAGTTCGAGGGGAAGTGAGTCCCAGTGCAGCACGAGGGAAAGTGAGTCCCAGTGCAGCACGAGGGGATATGAGTCCAGGTACAGTGCGAGGGGAAGTGATTCCCAGTCCAGCGTGAGGGGAAGTGAGTCCAGTGCAGATCGAGGGGAACTGAGTCCCAATGCAACGTGAGGGGAAGTGAGTCGCACTGCAGTGTAATGGAAATGTGTCCCGGTGCAGTATAAGGGTAAGTGAGTACTGGTGCAGTGTGAGGGGAAGTGAGTCCTGGTGCTGTTCGAGGGGAAATGAGTCCTGGTGCTGATCGAGGGGAAGTGAGTCCCAGTGCAATGAAAGGGTAAGTGAGTCCCGGTGCAGTGTGAGGGGAAGTGAGACCTGGTGCAGTGTGAGGGGAAGTGAGTCCCGGTGCAGTTCGAGGGGAAATGAGTCCTGGTGCAGATCGAGGGGAAGTGAGTCCCAGTGCAATGAAAGGATAAGTGAGTCCCAGTGCAGTGTGAGGTGAAGTGAGTCCCGGTGCAGTGTGAGGGGAAGTGAGTCCCAGTGCAGCGTGAGGGGAAATGAGTCCCGGTGCAGATCGAGGAAAGTGAGTCCCAGTGCAGCGTGAGGGGAAGTGAGTCCTGGTGCAGTGTGAGGGGAAGTGAGTCCCAGTTCAGATCGAGGGGAAGTGAGTACCGGTGCAGTTCGATAGGAAGTGAGTCCCGTTGCAGTGTGAGTGGAAGTGATCCTGGTGCAGTGTGAGGGGAAGTGAGTCCCAGTGCAGTGCGAGTGGAAATGGGTCCTGGTGCAGATCGAGGGGAAGTGAGTACCAGTGCAGTGTGAGGGGAAGTGAGTCCCAGTGCAGTGTGAGGGGAAGTGAGTCCCAGTGCAGATCGAGGGGAAGTGAGTCCCAGTGCAGTGTTTGAGGAAGTGAGTCCCAGTGCAGATCGAAAGGAAGTGAGTCCTGGTGCAGATCGAGGGGAAGTGAGTCCCAGTGCATCGCGAGGGGAAGTGAGACCCGCTGCAGTGTGAGGGGAAGTGAATCCTGGTGTAGGTCAAGGGGAAGTGAGGCCCGCTGCAGTGTGAGGTGAAGTGAGTTCCAGTGCAGTGTGAGGGGAAGTGAGTCCCGGTGCAGTTCAAGGGGAAATGAGTCCTGGTGCAGATCGAGGGGAATTGAGACCCAGTGCAGTGAAAGGGTAAGTGAGTCCCGGTGCTGTGTGAGGTGAAATGAGTCCCGGTGCAGTGTGAGGATGAAGTGAGTCCCAGTACATGCGAGGAGGAGTGAATCTTGGTGCAGATCAAGGGGAATTGAGTCCTGGTGCAGTGTGAGGGGAAATGATTCCCAGTGCAGTGTGAGGGGAAATGAGTCCCGGTGCAGATCGAGGGGAAGTGAGTCCCAGTGCAGTGTGAGGGGAAGTGAGTCCCAGTGCAGTGTGAGGGGAAGTGAGTTCCAGTGCAGATCGAGTGGAAGTGAGTCCAGTGCAGTGTGAGGGGAAGTGAGTCCCAGTGCAGTGCGAGGGGAAATGAGTCCTGGTGCAGATCGAGGGGAAGTAAGTCCTGGTGCAGATCAAGGGGAAGTGAGTCCTGGTGCAGATCAAGGGGAAGTGAGTACCAGTGCAGATCGAGGGGAAGTGAGTCCTGGTGCAGTGTGAGGGGAAGTGAGTCCCAGTGCAGTGTGAGGGGATGTGAGTCCCGATGCAGTGCAAGGGGAAGTGAGTAACGGTGCAGCGCGAGGGGAAGTGATTCCCAGTGTAGTGTGAGGGGAAGTGAGTCACGTTGTAGTGTGAGTGGAAGCGATCCTGGTGCAGTGCGAGGGGAAGTGAGTCCCAGTGCAGTGCGAGGATAAGTGAGTCCTGGTGCAGTGTTAAGGGAAGTGAGTCCCCCTGTAGCGTGAGGGGAATTGAGTCGCGCTGCAGTGTAATGGGAAACGGCCTGGTGCAGATTGAGGGGAAGTGAGTCCCAGTGCAGTGTTAGGGGAAGTGAGTTCCAGTGCAGATCGAGGGAAAGTGAGTCCCAATGCAACTTGAGGTGAAGTGAGTCCCAGTGCAGATCGAGGGGAAGTGAGTCCCAACGCAACGTGAGGGGAAGTGAGTCCCAGTGCAGTGCGAGGGGAAGTGAGTTCCAGTGCAGATCGAGGGGAAGTGAGTCCCAGTGAAGTGCAAGGGGAAATGAGTCCTGGTGCAGATCGAGGGGAAGTGAGTCCTGGTGCAGATCGAGGGGAAGTGAGTCCAGCTGCAGTGTGAGGTGAAGTGAGTCCTGGTGCAGATCGAGGGGAAGTGAGTCCAGCTGCAGTGTGAGGTGAAGTGAGTCCCAGTGCAGCGCGAGGGGAAGTGAGTCCTGGTGCAGATAGAGGGGAAGTGAGTCCCGGTGCAGTGTGAGGGTAAGTGAGTCCCATTGCAGTGCAAGGGGAAGTGAGTACCGGTGCAGTGTAAGGAGAAGTGCGTACCGGTGCAGTTCGAGAGGATGTGAATCCCGTTGCAGTCGGAGGGGAAGTGAGTCACAGTGTAGTGTGAGGGGAAGTGAGTCCCAGTGCAGTGCGAGGGGAAATGAGTCCTGGTGCAGATCGACGGGAAGTGAGTCCCAGTGCATCGCGAGGGAAAGTGAGACCCTCTGCGGTGTGAGGGGAAGTGAGTCCTGGTGTAGGTCGAGGGGAAGTGAGTCCCGCTGCAGTGTGAGGTGAAGTGAGTCCCAGTGCAGTTCAAGGGGAAATGAGTCCTGGTGCAGATCGAGGGGAATTGAGTCCCAGTGCAGTGAAAGGGTAAGTGAGTCCCGGTGCAGTGTGAGGGGAAGTGAGTCCCAGTACAGTGCGAGGAGGAGTGAATCTTGGTGCAGATCGAGGGGAAGTGAGTCCTGGTGCAGTGTGAGGGGAAGTGATTCCCAGGGCAGTGTGAGGGGAAATGAGTCCCAGTGCAGATCGAGGGGAAGTGAGTCCCAGTGCAGTGTGAGGGGAAGTGAATCCTGGTGTAGGTCAAGGGGAAGTGAGGCCCGCTGCAGTGTGAGGTGAAGTGAGTTCCAGTGCAGTGTGAGGGGAAGTGAGTCCCGGTGCAGTTCAAGGGGAAATGAGTCCTGGTGCAGATCGAGGGGAATTGAGACCCAGTGCAGTGAAAGGGTAAGTGAGTCCCGGTGCTGTGTGAGGTGAAATGAGTCCCGGTGCAGTGTGAGGATGAAGTGAGTCCCAGTACATGCGAGGAGGAGTGAATCTTGGTGCAGATCAAGGGGAATTGAGTCCTGGTGCAGTGTGAGGGGAAATGATTCCCAGTGCAGTGTGAGGGGAAATGAGTCCCGGTGCAGATCGAGGGGAAGTGAGTCCCAGTGCAGTGTGAGGGGAAGTGAGTCCCAGTGCAGTGTGAGGGGAAGTGAGTTCCAGTGCAGATCGAGTGGAAGTGAGTCCCAGTGCAGTGTGAGGGGAAGTGAGTCCCAGTGCAGTGCGAGGGGAAATGAGTCCTGGTGCAGATCGAGGGGAAGTAAGTCCTGGTGCAGATCAAGGGGAAGTGAGTCCTGGTGCAGATCAAGGGGAAGTGAGTACCAGTGCAGATCGAGGGGAAGTGAGTCCTGGTGCAGTGTGAGGGGAAGTGAGTCCCAGTGCAGTGTGAGGGGATGTGAGTCCCGATGCAGTGCAAGGGGAAGTGAGTAACGGTGCAGCGCGAGGGGAAGTGATTCCCAGTGTAGTGTGAGGGGAAGTGAGTCACGTTGTAGTGTGAGTGGAAGCGATCCTGGTGCAGTGCGAGGGGAAGTGAGTCCCAGTGCAGTGCGAGGATAAGTGAGTCCTGGTGCAGTGTTAAGGGAAGTGAGTCCCCCTGTAGCGTGAGGGGAATTGAGTCGCGCTGCAGTGTAATGGGAAACGGCCTGGTGCAGATTGAGGGGAAGTGAGTCCCAGTGCAGTGTTAGGGGAAGTGAGTACCAGTGCAGATCGAGGGAAAGTGAGTCCCAATGCAACTTGAGGTGAAGTGAGTCCCAGTGCAGATCGAGGGGAAGTGAGTCCCAACGCAACGTGAGGGGAAGTGAGTCCAGTGCAGTGCGAGGGGAAGTGAGTTCCAGTGCAGATCGAGGGGAAGTGAGTCCCAGTGAAGTGCAAGGGGAAATGAGTCCTGGTGCAGATCGAGGGGAAGTGAGTCCTGGTGCAGATCGAGGGGAAGTGAGTCCAGCTGCAGTGTGAGGTGAAGTGAGTCCTGGTGCAGATCGAGGGGAAGTGAGTCCAGCTGCAGTGTGAGGTGAAGTGAGTCCCAGTGCAGCGCGAGGGGAAGTGAGTCCTGGTGCAGATAGAGGGGAAGTGAGTCCCGGTGCAGTGTGAGGGTAAGTGAGTCCCGTTGCAGTGCAAGGGGAAGTGAGTACCGGTGCAGTGTAAGGAGAAGTGCGTACCGGTGCAGTTCGAGAGGATGTGAATCCCGTTGCAGTGGGAGGGGAAGTGAGTCACAGTGTAGTGTGAGGGGAAGTGAGTCCCAGTGCAGTGCGAGGGGAAATGAGTCCTGGTGCAGATCGACGGGAAGTGAGTCCCAGTGCATCGCGAGGGAAAGTGAGACCCTCTGCGGTGTGAGGGGAAGTGAGTCCTGGTGTAGGTCGAGGGGAAGTGAGTCCCGCTGCAGTGTGAGGTGAAGTGAGTCCCAGTGCAGTTCAAGGGGAAATGAGTCCTGGTGCAGATCGAGGGGAATTGAGTCCCAGTGCAGTGAAAGGGTAAGTGAGTCCCGGTGCAGTGTGAGGGGAAGTGAGTCCCAGTACAGTGCGAGGAGGAGTGAATCTTGGTGCAGATCGAGGGGAAGTGAGTCCTGGTGCAGTGTGAGGGGAAGTGATTCCCAGGGCAGTGTGAGGGGAAATGAGTCCCAGTGCAGATCGAGGGGAAGTGAGTCCCAGTGCAGTGTTAGAGGAAGTGAGTCCTGGTGCACTGTGAGGGAAAGTGAGTCCCAATGCAGCGCAAGGGGAAGTGAGTTCCAGTGCAGCGCGAGGGGAAGTGAGTTCCAGTGCAGCGCGAGGGGAAGTGAGTCCCAGTGCAGATCGAGGGGAAGTGAGTCCCAGTGCAGATCGAGGGGAAGTGAGTCCCAGTGCAGTGCGAGGGGAAGTGAGTCCCAGTGCAGCGCGAGGGGAAGTGAGTTCCAGTGAAGAGCGAGGGGAAGTGAGTCCTGGTGCAGCGTGAGTGGAAATGAGTTCCGGTGCAGCACGAGGGAAAGGGAGTCCCGGTGCAGCGCGAGTGGATATGAGTCCCAGTGCAGTGCGAGGGGAAGTGATTCCCAGTGCAGCGCGAGGGGAAGTGAGTCCCAGTGCAGCGTGAGTGGAAATGAGTTCCGGTGCAGCTCGAGGGGAAGCGAGTCCCAGTGCAGCGTGAGGGGAAATGAGTCCCGGTGCAGATCGAGGGGAAATGAGTCCTGGTGCAGATCGAGGGGAATTGAGTCCCAGTGCAGTGAAAGGGTAAGTGAGTTCTGGTGCAGTGTGAGGTGAAGTGAGTCCCGGTGCAGTGTGAGGGGAAATGAGCCCCAGTCTAGCGCGAGGGAAAGTGTGTCCCAGTGCAGCGCGAGGGGAGGTAATTCCCAGTGCAGCGCGAGGGGAAGTGAGTCCTGGTGCAGCGTGAGTGGAAATGAGTCCTGGTGCAGCGTGAGTGGAAATGAGTCCTGGTGCAGCGTGAGTGGAAATGAGTTCCGGTGCAGCACGAGGGAAATGGAGTCCCGGTGCAGCGCGAGTGGATATGAGTTCCAGTGCAGTGCGAGGGGGAGTGATTCCCAGTGCAGCGTGAGGGGAAGTGAGTCCCAGTGCAGCGTGAGTGGAAATCAGTTCCGGTGCAGCTCGAGGGGAAGCGATTCCCAGTGCAGCGTGAGGGGAAATGAGTCCCGGTGCAGATCGAGGGGAAATGAGTCCCGGTGCAGATCGAGGGGAAATGAGTCCTGGTGCAGATCGAGGGGAATTGAGTCCCAGTGCAGTGAAAGGGTAAGTGAGTTCTGGTGCAGTGTGAGGTGAAGTGAGTCCCGGTGCAGTTTGAGGGGAAATGAGCCCCAGTCTAGCGCGAGGGAAAGTGTGTCCCAGTGCAGCGCGAGGGGAAGTGATTCCCAGTGCAGCGTGAGTGGAAATGAGTCCTGGTGCAGATCGAGGGGAAGTGAGTCCCAGTGCAGTGTTAGAGGAAGTGAGTCCTGGTGCACTGTGAGGGAAAGTGAGTCCCAATGCTGCGCAAGGGGAAGTGAGTTCCAGTGCAGATCGAGGGGAAGTGAGTCCAGTAAATTTGTGAGGGGAGGTGAGTCCCAGTGCAGTGCGAGGGGAAGTGAGTCCCAGTGCAGTGTGAGGGTATGTGAGTCCCAGTGCAGCGGGAGGGGAAGTGAGTCCTGGTGCAGTATAAGGGGAAGTGAGTCCCAGTGCAGCGTGAGTGGAAGTGAGCCCCGTTGCAGTGCAAGGGAAGTGAGTAACGGTGCAGCGCGAGGGGAAGTGATTCCCAGTGTAGTGTGAGGGGAAGTGAGTCCCGTTGCAGTGTGAGTGGAAGTGATCCTGGTGCAGTACGAGGGGAAGTGAGCCCCAGTGCAATGAAAGGGTAAGTGAGTCCAAGTGCAGTGTGAGGGGAAGTGAGTCTTGGTGCAGTGTGAGGGGAAGTGAGTCCCAGTGCAGTGTGAGGGGAAATGAGTCCTGGTGCAGATCGAGGGGAAGTGAGTCCCAGTGCAATGAAAGGATAAGTGAGTCCCAGTGCAGTGTGAGGTGAAGTGAGTCCCGGTGCAGTGTGAGGGGAAGTGAGCCCCAGTGCAGCACGAGGGAAATTGAGTCCCAGTGCAGCGTGAGTGGAAATGAGTCCCGGTGGAGCTCGAGGGGAAGTGAGTCCCAGTGCAGCGTGAGTGGAAGTGAGTCCTGGTGCAGTGTGAGGGGAAGTGAGTACCGGTGCAGTTCGAGAGGAAGTGAGTCCCGTTGCAGTGTGAGTGGAAGTGATTCAGGTGCAGTGCGAGGGGAAGTGAGTCCTGGTGCAGATCGAGGGGAAGTGAGTCCCAGTGCAGTGTGAGGGGAAGTGAGTCCCAGTGCAGATCGAGGGGAAGTGAGTCCTGGTGCAGTGTTAGAGGAAGTGAGTCCCAGTGCAGTGTGAGGAGGAGTGTATCCTGATGCAGATTGAGGGTAAGTGAGTCCCAGAGCAGTGCAAGGGGAATTGAGGCCCGGTGCAGATCGAGGGAAGTGAGTCCCAGTGCAGTGTTAGGGGAAGTGAGTCCTGGTGCACTGTGAGGGAAAGTGAGTTAAATGCAGCGCGAGGGGAAGCGAGTCCTGGTGCAGTGTTAAGGGAAGTGAGTCCCACTGCAGCGTGAGGGGAAGTGAGTCGCACTGCAGTGTAATGGGAAAAGAGTCCCGGTGCAGTGTGAGTGGAAGTGATCCTGGTGCAGTGCGAGGGGAAGTGAGTCCCAGTGCAGTGCGAGGGGAAACGAGTCCTGATGCAGACTGAGGGTAAGTGAGTCCCAGTGCAGTGTGAGGGGAAGTGAGTCCGGTGCAGATCGAGGGGAAGTGATTCCCAGTGCAGTGTGAGGGGAAGTGAGTCCCGGTGCAGCGCGAGGTAAAGGGAGTCCCGGTGCAGCGCGAGGGAATATGAGTCCCAGTGCAGTGCGAGGGGAAGTGATTCCCAGTGCAGCGCGAGGGGAAGTGAGTCCCAGTGCAGCGTGAGTGGAAATGAGTTCCGGTGCAGCTCGAGGGGAAGCGAGTCCCAGTGCAGCGTGAGGGGAAATAAGTCCCGGTGCAGATCGAGGGGAAATGAGTCCTGGTACAGATCGAGGGGAATTGAGTCCCAGTGTAGTGAAAGGGTAAGTGAATCGCGGTGCAGTGTGAGGTGAAGTGAGTCCCGGTGCAGTGTGAGGGGAAATGAGCCCCAGTGCAGCGCGAGGGAAAGTGTGTCCCAATGCAGCGTGAGGGGATATGAGTCCAGGTGCAGTGCGAGGGGAAGTGATTCCCAGTGCAGCGCAAGGGGAAGTGAGTCCCAGTGCAGATCGAGGGTAAGTGAGTCCCAATGCAATGTGAGGGGAAGTCAGTCCCAGTGCAGCGTGAGGGGAAGTGAGTCCTGGTGCAGTGTGAGGGGAAGTGAGTCCCAGTGCAGATGAGGGGAAGTGAGTCCTGGTGCAGATCGAGGGGAAGTGAGTCCCAGTGCAGTGTGAGGGGTAGTGAGTCCAAGTTCAGATCGAGGGGAAGTGAGTCCCAGTGCAGTGTGAGGGGAAGTGAGTCCCAGTGCAGTGTGAGTGTAAGTGAGTCCCAGAGCAGTGCGGGGGGAATTGAGTCACGGTGCAGATCGAGGGTAAGTGAGTCCCAGTGCAGTGTGAGGGTAAGCGAGTCCCAATGCAGCGCGAGGGGAAGTGAGTCCTGATGCAGTGTTAAGGGAAGTGAGTCCCACTGCAGCGCGAGGAGGAAGTGAGTCGCACTGCAGTGTAATGGGAAATGAGTCCCGGTGCAGTGTGAGTGGAAGTGAGTCCTGGTGCAGTTCGAGGGGAAGTGAGTCCCAGTGCAGCACGAGGGAAAGTGAGTCCCAGTGCAGCATGAGGGGATATGAGTCCAGGTGCAGTGCGAGGGGAAGTGATTCCCAGTCCAGCGCGAGGGGAAGTGAGTCCCAGTGCAGATCGAGGGGAACTGAGTCCCAATGCAACGTGAGGGGAAGTGAGTCGCACTGCAGTGTAATGGAAATGTGTCCCGGTGCAGTATAAGGGTAAGTGAGTACTGGTGCAGTGTGAGGGGAAGTGAGTCCTGGTGCTGTTCGAGGGGAAATGAGTCCTGGTGCTGATCGAGGGGAAGTGAGTCCCAGTGCAATGAAAGGGTAAGTGAGTCCCGGTGCAGTGTGAGGGGAAGTGAGTCCTGGTGCAGTGTGAGGGGAAGTGAGTCCGGTGCAGTTCGAGGGGAAATGAGTCCTGGTGCAGATCGAGGGGAAGTGAGTCCCAGTGCAATGAAAGGATAAGTGAGTCCCAGTGCAGTGTGAGGTGAAGTGAGTCCCGGTGCAGTGTGAGGGGAAGTGAGTCCCAGTGCAGTGTGAGGGGAAATGAGTCCTGGTGCAGATCGAGGAAAGTGAGTCCCAGTGCAGCGTGAGGGGAAGTGAGTCCTGGTGCAGTGTGAGGGGAAGTGAGTCCCAGTTCAGATCGAGGGGAAGTGAGTACCGGTGCAGTTCGATAGGAAGTGAGTCCCGTTGCAGTGTGAGTGGAAGTGATCCTGGTGCAGTGTGAGGGGAAGTGAGTCCCAGTGCAGTGCGAGTGGAAATGGGTCCTGGTGCAGATCGAGGGGAAGTGAGTACCAGTGCAGTGTGAGGGGAAGTGAGTCCCAGTGCAGTGTGAGGGGAAGTGAGTCCCAGTGCAGATCGAGGGGAAGTGAGTCCCAGTGCAGTGTTTGAGGAAGTGAGTCCCAGTGCAGATCGAGGGGAAGTGAGTCCTGGTGCAGATCAAGGGGAAGGGAGTCCTGGTGCAGATCAAGGGGAAGTGAGTACCAGTGCAGATCGAGGGGAAGTGAGTCCTGGTGCAGTGTGAGGGGAAGTGAGTCCCAGTGCAGTGTGAGGGGATGTGAGTCCCGATGCAGTGCAAGGGGAAGTGAGTAACGGTGCAGCGCGAGGGGAAGTGATTCCCAGGGTAGTGTGAGGGGAAGCGATCCTGGTGCAGTGTGAGGGCAAGTGAGTCCCAGTGCAGTGCGAGGATAAGTGAGTCCTGGTGCAGTGTTAAGGGAAGTGAGTCCCCCTGCAGCGTGAGGGGAATTGTTTTGCGCTGCAGTGTAATGGGAAACGGCCTGGTGCAGATTGAGGGGAAGTGAGTCCCAGTGCAGTGTTAGGGGAAGTGAGTTCCAGTGCAGATCGAGGGGAAGTGAGTCCCAATGCAACGTGAGGTGAAGTGAGTCCCAGTGCAGATCGAGGGGAAGTGAGTCCCAATGCAACGTGAGGGGAAGTGAGTCCCAGTGCAGTGCGAGGGGAAGTGAGTTCCAGTGCAGATCGAGGGGAAGTGAGTCCCAGTGAAGTGCGAGGGGAAATGAGTCCGGTGCAGATCGAGGGGAAGTGAGTCCTGGTGCAGATCGAGGGGAAGTGAGTCGCGCTGCAGTGTGAGGTGAAGTGAGTCCTGGTGCGGATCGAGGGGAAGTGAGTCCAGCTGCAGTGTGAGGTGAAGTGAGTCCCAGTGCAGCGCGAGGGGAAGTGAGTCCTGGTGCAGATAGAGGGGAAGTGAGTCCCGGTGCAGTGTGAGGGTAAGTGAGTCCCATTGCAGTGCAAGGGGAAGTGAGTACCGGTGCAGTGTAAGGAGAAGTGCGTACCGGTGCAGTTCGAGAGGATGTGAATCCCGTTGCAGTGGGAGGGGAAGTGAGTCACAGTGTAGTGTGAGGGGAAGTGAGTCCCAGTGCAGTGCGAGGGGAAATGAGTCCTGGTGCAGATCGACGGGAAGTGAGTCCCAGTGCATCGCGAGGGGAAGTGAGTCCTGGTGTAGGTCGAGGGGAAGTGAGTCCCGCTGCAGTGTGAGGTGAAGTGAGTCCCAGTGCAGTTCAAGGGGAAATGAGTCCTGGTGCAGATCGAGGGGAATTGAGTCCCAGTGCAGTGAAAGGGTAAGTGAGTCCCGGTGCTGCGTGAGGTGAAGTGAGTCCCGGTGCAGTGTGAGGGGAAGTGAGTCCCAGTACAGTGCGAGGAGGAGTAAATCTTGGTGCAGATCGAGGGGAAGTGAGTCCTGGTGCAGTGTGAGGGGAAGTGATTCCCAGGGCAGTGTGAGGGGAAGTGAGTTCCAGTGCAGCGCGAGGGGAAGTGAGTTCCAGTGCAGCGCGAGGGGAAGTGAGTCCCAGTGCAGATCGAGGGGAAGTGAGTCCCAGTGCAGTGCGAGGGGAAGTGAGTCCAGTGCAGCGCGAGGGGAAGTGAGTTCCAGTGCAGCGCGAGGGGAAGTGAGTTCCAGTGCAGCGCGAGGGGAAGTGAGTCCCAGTGCAGATCGAGGGGAAGTGAGTCCCAGTGCAGTGCGAGGGGAAGTGAGTCCCAGTGCAGCGCGAGGGGAAGTGAGTTCCAGTGAAGCACGAGGGGAAGTGTGTCCCAGTGCAGATCGAGGGTAAGTGAGTCCCAGTGCAGTGTGAGGGGAAGTGAGTCCCAGTGCAGTGTGAGGGGAAGTGAGTTCCAGTGCAGATCGAGGGGAAGTGAGTCCCAGTGCAGTGTGAGGGGAAGTGAGTCCCAGTGCAGTGTGAGGGGAAGTGCGTCCTAGTGCAGTACGAGGGGAAATGAGTCCTGATGCAGATCGAGGGGAAGTGAGTCCTGGTGCAGATCAAGGGGAAGTGAGTCCTGGTGCAGATCGATGGGAAGTGAGTCCCAGTGCAGCGTGAGGGGAAGTGAGTCCTGGTGCAGTGTGAGGGGAAGTGAGTCCCAGTGCAGTGTGAGGGGATGTGAGTCCCGATGCAGTGCAAGGGGAAATGAGTAACGGTGCAGCGCGAGGGGAAGTGATTCTCAGGGTAGTGTGAGGGGAAGTGAGTCACGTTGTAGAGTGAATGGAAGTGATCCTGGTGCAGTGCGAGGGGAAATGCGTCCTGGTGCAGATCGAGGGGAAGTGAGTCCCAGTGCAGTGTGAGGGGAAGTGAGTCCCAATGCAGTGCGAGGAGAAGTGAGTCATGGTGCATTGTTAAGGGAAGTGAGTCCCAGTGCACTGTGAGGGGAAGTGAGTCCCAGTGCAGCGCAAGGGGAAGTGGGTCCCAGAGCAGATCGAGGGGAAGTGAGTCCCAATGCAACGTGAGTGGAAGTGAGTCCCAGTGCAGATCGAGGGGAAGTGAGTCACAGTGCAGTGCGAGGCGAAATGCGTCCTGGTGCAGATCGAGGGAAGTGAGTCCCAGTGCAGTGTGAGGGGAAGTGAGTCCCAGTGCCGTGCGAGGGGAAGTGATTTCCAGTGCAGATGCAGGGGAAGTGAGTCCCAGTGCAGCGTGAGGGGAAGTGAGTCCCAGTGCAGTGTGAGGGGAAGTGAGTCCCAGTGAAGTGCAAGGGGAATTGAGTCCTGGTGCAGATCGAGGGGAAGTGAGTCCCAGTGCAGATCGAGGGAAAGTGAGTTCCAGTGCAGATCGAGGGGAAGTGAGTCCCAGTGCAGTGTGAGGGGAAGAGATTCCCAGAGCCGTGCAAGGGGAAGTGATTTCCAGTGCAGATGGAGGGGAAGTGAGTCCAGTGCAGCGCGAGGGGAAGTGAGTCCCAGTGCAGTGTGAGGGGAATTGAGTCCCAGTGCAGTGCGAGGGGAAATGCGTCCTGGTGCAGATCGAGGGGAAGTGAGTCCCAGTGCAGTGTGAGGGGAAGTGAGTCCCAGTGCCGTGTGAGGGGCAGTGAGTTCCAGTGCAGATGGAAGGGAAGTGAGACCCAGTGCAGTGTGAGTGGAAGTTAGTCCCAGTGCAGCGTGAGGGGAAGTGAGTCCCAGTGTAGTGTGAGGGGAAGTGAGTCCCAGTGCAGTGCGAGGGGAAATGAGTCCTGGTTCAGATCGAGGGGAAGTTAGTCCCAGTGCAGCGTGAGGGGAAGTGAGTCCCAGTGTAGTGTGAGGGGAAGTGAGTTCCAGTGCAGTGCGAGGGGAAATGAGTCCTGGTGCAGATCGAGAGGAAGTGAGTCCCAGTGCAACGTGAGGGGAGGTGAGTCCCAGTGCAGTGCGTGGGGAAGTGAGTTCCAGTGCAGATCGAGGGGAAGTGAGTCCAGTGCAGTGTTAGAGGAAGTGAGTCCCGGTGCAGATCGAGGGGAAGTGAGTCACAGTGCAGTGCGAGGGGAAGTGAGTACCAGTGCCGTGCGAGGGGAAGTGATTTCCAGTGCAGATGGAGGGGAAGTGAGTCCCAGTGCAGCTGAGGGGAAGTGAGTCCCAGTGCAGTGTGATGGGAAGTGAGTCCCAGTGCAGTGCGAGGGGAAATGAGTCCTGGTGCAGATCGAGGGGAAGTGAGTCCTGGTGCGGATCGAGGGGAAGTGAGTCCAGTGCAGTGCGAGGGGAAATGAGTCCTGGTGCAGATCGAGGGGAAGTCAGTCCTGGTGCAGATCGAGGGGAAGTGAGTTCCAGTGCAGATCGAGGGGAAGTGAGTCCCAGTGCAGTGTGAGGGGAAGAGATTCCCAGAGCCGTGCAAGGGGAAGTGATTTCCAGTGCAGATGGAGGGGAAGTGAGTCCCAGTGCAGCGCGAGGAGAAGTGAGTCCCAGTGCAGTGCGAGGGGAAATGCGTCCTGGTGCAGATCGAGGGGAACTGAGCCCCAGTGCAGATTGAGGGGAAGTGAGTCCTGGTGCAGATCGAGGGGAAGAGAGTCCCAGTGCAGTGAGGGGAAGTGAGTCCCAGTGCCGTGTGAGGGGAAGTGAGTTCCAGTGCAGATGGAAGGGAAGTGAGACCCAGTGCCGTGTGAAGAGAAGTGAGTCCCAGTGCAGCGCGAGGGGAAATGAGTCCCGTTGCAGTGTGAGTGGAAGTGATCCTGGTGCAGTGCGAGGGGAAGTGAGTCCCAGTGCAGTGCGAGGGGAAATGAGTCCTGGTGCAGACTGAGGGTAAGTGAGTCCCAGTGCAGTGTGAGGGGAAGTGAGTCCTGGTGCAGATCGAGGGGAAGTGAGTCCCAGTGCAATGAAAGGGTAAGTGAGTCCCGGTGCAGTGTGAGGTGAAGTGAGTCCCGGTGCAGCGCGAGGGAAAGGGAGTCCCGGTGCAGCGCGAGGGGAAGTGATTCCCAGTGCAGCGCGAGGAGAAGTGAGTCCCAGTGCAGCGTGAGGGAAATGAGTCCCGGTGCAGATCGAGGGGAAATGAGTCCTGGTGCAGATCGAGGGGAAGAGAGTCCCAGTGCAGCACGAGGGAAAGTGAGTCCTGGTGCAGCGCGAGGGGATATGAGTCCAGGTGCAGTGCGAGGGGAAGTGATTCCCAGTGCAGCGCAAGGGGAAGTGATTCCCAGTGCAGTGTGAGGTGAAGTGAGTCCCGGTGCAGTGTGAGGGGAAATGAGCCCCAGTGCAGCACGAGGGAAAGTGTCTCCCAGTGCAGCTTGAGGGGAAGTGATTCCCAGTGCAGCGTGAGGGGAAGTGAGTCCCAGTGCAGTGTGAGTGGAAATGAGTCCTGGTGCAGATCGAGAGGAAGTGAGTCCCAGTGCAGTGTGTGGGGAAGTGAGTCCCAGTGCATTGTGAGGGGAAGTGAGTCCCAGTGCAGCGGGAGGGGAAGTGAGTCCTGGTGCAGTGTAAGGGGGAAGTGAGTCCCAGTGCAGCGTGAGTGGAAGTGAGCCCCGTTGCAGTGCAAGGGGAAGTGAGTAACGGTGCAGCGCGAGGGGAAGTGATTCCCAGTGTAGTGTGAGGGGAAGTGAGTCCCGTTGCAGTGTGAGTGGAAGTGATCCTGGTGCAGTACAAGGGGAAGTGAGTCCCAGTGTAGTGTGAGTGTAAGTGAGTGCAAGTGCAGTGCGAGGGGAAATGAGTCCTGGTGCAGATCGAGGGGAAGTGAGTCCAGTGCAGATGAGGGGAAGTGAGTCCTGGTGCAGATCGAGGGGAAGTGAGTCCCAGTGCAGTGTGAGGGGAGTGAGTCCAAGTGCAGATCGAGGGGAAGTGAGTCCCAGTGCAGTGTGAGGGGAAGTGAGTCCAATTGCAGATCGAGGGGAAGTGAGTCCTGGTGCAGTGTTAGAGGAAGTGAGTCCCAGGGCAGTGTGAGGAGGAGTGAATCCTGATGCAGATTGAGGGTAGTGAGTCCCAGTGCAGTGTGAGGGTAAGTGAGTCCCAGAGCAATGCGAGGGGAATTGAGGCCCGGTGCAGATCGAGGGGGAAGTGAGTCCCAGTGCAGTGTTAGGGGAAGTGAGTCCTGGAGCACTGTGAGGGAAAGTGAGTCCCAATGAAGCGCGAGGGGAAGTGAGTCCTGGTGCAGTGTTAAGGTAAGTGAGTCCCACTGCAGTGCGAGGGGAAATGAGACCTGGTGCAGACTGAGGGTAAGTGAGTCCCAGTGCAGTGTGAGGGAAGTGAGTCCTGGTGCAGCTCAAGGGGAAGTGAGTCCTGGAGCAGTGTGAGGGGATTTGACTCCCAGTGCAGCCCGAGGGAAAGTGAGTCCTGGTGCAGCGCGAGGGGATATGAGTCCAGGTGCAGTGCGAGGGGAAGTGATTCCCAGTGCAGCGCAAGGGGAAGTGATTCCCAGTGCAGCGTGAGGGGAATTGAGACCCAGTGCAGCGCGAGGGAAAGTGTGTCCCAGTGCAGCTCGAGGGGAAGTGATTCCCAGTGCAGCGTGAGGGGAAGGGAGTCCCAGTGCAGCGTGAGTGGAAATGAGTCCTGGTGCAGATCGAGGGGAAGTGAGTCCCGGTGCAGTGTTAGAGGAAGTGAGTCCTGGTGCACTGTGAGGGAAATTGAGTCCCAATGCAGCGCAAGGGGAAGTGAGTTCCAGTGCAGATCGAGGGGAAGTGAGTCCCAGTGCAGTGTGAGGGGAAGTGAGTCCCAGTGCAGCGGGAGGGGAAGTGAGTCCTGGTGCAGTGTAAGGGGAAGTGAGTCCCGGTGCAGCGTGAGTGGAAGTGAGCCCCGTTGCAGTGCAAGGGGAAGTGAGTAACGGTGCAGCGCGAGTGGAAGTGATTCCCAGTGTTGTGTGAGGGGAAGTGAGTCCCGTTGCAGTGTGAGTGGAAGTGATCCTGGTGCAGTACGAGGGGAAGTGAGTCCCAGTGTAGTGTGAGGGTAAGTGAGTGCAAGTCCAGTGCGAGGGGAAATGAGTCCTGGTGCAGATCGAGGGGAAGTGAGTCCCAGTGCAGATGAGGGGAAGTGAGTCCTGGTGCAGATCGAGGGGAAGTGAGTCCCAGTGCAGTGTGAGGGGAAGTGAGTCCAAGTGCAGATCGAGGGGAAGTGAGTCCCAGTACAGTGTGAGGGAAGTGAGTCCCAGTACAGTGTGAGGGGAAGTGAGTCCCAGTGCAGTGTGAGGGTAAGTGAGTCCCAGAGCAGTGCGGGGGGGAATTGAGTCACGGTGCAGATCGAGGGTAAGTGAGTCCCAGTGCAGTGTGAGGGGAAGTGAGTACTGGTGCACTGTGAGGGAAAGTGAGTCCCAATGCAGCGCGAGGGGAAGTGAGTCCTGGTGCAGTGTTAAGGGAAGTGAGTCCCACTGCAGCGCGAGGGGAAGTGTGGCCAAGTGCAGTTCGAGGGGAAATGTGTCCTGGTGCAGGTCGTGGAGAAGTGAGTTTCAGTGCAATGTAGGGGTAAGTGAGTCCTGGTGCAGTGTTGGGGGCAGTGAGTCCCACTGCAGCGTGAGGGGAAGTGAGTCGCGCTGCAGTGTAATGGGAAATGGGAGTCCCAGTGCAGAATAAGGGTAGGTGAGTACTGGTGCAGTGTGAGGGAAGTGAGTCCCGGTGCAGTTCGAGGGGAAATGGGTCCTGGTGCAGATCGAGGGGAAGTGAGTC
>NW_026868276.1:0-59983 GCF_020745735.1 Hemiscyllium ocellatum
TTCTGTCCGTCTGGCAATGAGGCACTACCTCAGTACTGACCCTCTGATGGTGCAGCTCTACCCCAGTACTGACCCTCTAACAGCTCAGCTCTCCTCAGTATTTACCCTCCAACAATGCAGCACTCCCTCAGTACTGACCCTCCGACAGTGCAGCTCTCCCCCAGTAATGAGCCTCTACCAGCGCAGCTCTCCCTCAGTATTTACCCTCCAACAATGCAGCTCCTCCCTCTGTACTGACCCTCCGACAGTGCAGCTCTCCTGCAGTTCAGACCCTCTAACAGTGCAGAACTCCATCAGTACTGAAACCTCTGAGTGTAGCACTCTCTCTGGACCGACCCTCTTACAGTGCAGCATTCCCTCAATACTGACCCTCTCCAGTGCTGCAATCCCTCAGTACTGACCTTCTGACAGTGCAGCTCTCCCACAGTACTGATCCTCTGACAGTGCAGCACTCCCTCAGTACTGACCTTCAGACGTGATGCACTCCCTCAGTACTGACCCACCGACAGTGCAGCACTCCCTCAGTACTGACCATCGGACAGTGCAGCACTCCCTCAGTTCTGACCATCTGACAGTGCAGCTCTCCCTCAGTACTGATCATCTGAAAATGCTGCTCTCCCTCCACACTCACCCTCTGACAATGCTGCACTCCCTCAGTATGACCCTCCAACAGTGCTGCAACTCCCACAGTAATGGACCTCTGACAGTGCAGCACTCCCTCAGCACTGACCTTCAGACCGTGCTGCAACTCCTCAGTAACTGATCTTTCGACAGTGCAGCACTCCCTCAGTACTGGACCCTCTGACAGTGCACACTCCCTCAGAACTCAGACTCTGACAGTGCAGCTGTCCCTCAGTACTGACCCTCTGACAATGCAGAACTCCCTCCACACTGACCCGCTGACAATGCTGCACGTCCCCCGCACTGATCACACTTGATAATGCTGCATCCCTCCACACTGACCCTCTGACCATGCTGCCCTCCCTCCACACTGATCCTCTGCTAATGCTGCACTCCCTCCACACTGATCCTCTGACAATGCTGCACTCCCTCCACACCGACCCTCTACATGCTGCACTCCCTCCACACTGACCGTTGACTATGCTGCACTCCCCCTGCACTGATCACCTGATAATTCTGCATTCCCTCCGCACTGACCCTCTGAAAGTGCTGCCCTCCCCCAACACTGAACCTCTCACAATGCTGCACTCCTACCACACTGACCCTCTGACAATGCTGCACTATCTCCACACTGATTATCTGACAATGCTGAAATCCCTTCACACTGAACCTCTGACAATGCTGCACTGCCCCCACACTGACCCTCTGATAATGCTGCACTCCCTCCACACTGATCCTTTGACAATGCTGCACTCCCTCCACACTGACCCTCTGAAAGTGCTGCCCTCCCCCAACACGGACCCTCTGAAAATGCTGCACTCCCCCACACTGATCTTCTGATAATGCAGCACTCCCTCCACAGTGACCCTATGACAATGCTGCACCCCCTCCACACTGATCCTCTTACAATGCTGCACTGCCCCCACACTGACCCTCTGATAATTCTGCACTCCTCCACACTGATCCTCTGACAATGCTGCACACCCTCCACACTGATCCTCTGAAAATACTGCACTCCCTCCACACTGACCCTCTGACAATGCTGCACTCCCTCCACACTGACCTCTGATAATGCTGCACTCCCTCCACACTGATCCTCTGACAATGCTGCACTGCCTCCACACTGATCCTCTGCTAATGCTGCAGTCCTCCACACTGATCCTCTGACAATGCTGCACTCCCTCCACACTGACCCTCTGACAATGCTGCACTCCCTCCACACTGATCCTTTGACAATGCTGCACTCCCTCACACTGACCTCTGAAAATGCTGCACTCCCTCCACACTGATCCTCTGACAATGCTGCACTCCCTCCACACTGACCATCTGACAATGCTGCACTCCCTGCACACTGACCCTCTGACAATGCTGCACTCCCTCCACACTGATCCGCTGACAATGCTGCACTCCCTGCACACTGACCCTCTGATAATGATGCACTCCCTCCACACTGATCCTTTGATAATGCTGCACTCCCTGCACACTGACCCTCTGAAAATGCTGCACTCCCTCCACACTGATCCTCTGACAATGCTGCACTCCCTCCACACTGACCCTCTGACAATGCTGCACTCCCTCTACACTGACCCTTTGACAATGCTGCACTCCCTCCACACTGACCCTCTGACAATGTTGCACTCACTCCACACCTACACGCTGACAATGCTGCACTCCCTCCACACTGACCCTCTGACAATGCTGCACTCCCTCCACACTGACCCTCTGACAGTGCTGCACTCCCTCCACACTTACCCTCTGACAATGCTGCACTCCCTCCACACTGACCCCTGACAATGCTGCACTCCCTCCACACTGCCCCCTGACAATGCTGCACTCCCTCCACAATGATCCTCTGATAATGCTGCACTCCTCGACACTGATCCTCTGACAATGCTGCACTCCCTCCACATGGCCCTCTGACAATGCTGCTTTCCCTCCACACTGATCCTCTGACAATGCTGCACTCCCTGCACACTTACCTTCTGATAATGCTGCACTCCCTCCGCACTGATCCTCTGACAATGCTGCAGTCCCCCCACACTGACCCCCTGAAAATGCTGCACTCCCTCCACACTGACCCTCTGACAATGCTGCACTCCCTCCATACTGATCCTCTGAGAGTGATGCACTCCCTCAGTACTGACTCTCCGACCGTGTGGCCCAATCTCAGTACAATACCTCTGACAGTGCAGCACTCCCTCAGAACTGACCCTCTGACAGTGCAGCACTCCCTCAGTACTGACCCAATCACAGTGCAGCACTCCATCAGTACTGACCCTCTCACAGTGATGCACTCCCTCAGTACTGACCCTCTGACAGTGCAGCAGTCCCTCAGTACTGACCTTCCGACAGTGCAGCAATCCCTCAGTACTGACCCTCTGACAGTGCAGCACTCCCTCAGTACTGACCTTCCGACAGTGCAGTTCTCCCTCAGTACAGACCCTCCGACAATGCAGCTCTCCCTCAGTACTGACCCTCTCACAGTGATGCACTCCCTCAGTACTGACCCTCTGACAGTGCAGCACTCCCTCAGTACTGACCTTCCGACAGTGCAGTTCTCCCTCAGTACTGACCCTCTGACAGTGCAGCACTCCCTCAGTACTGACCCTCTGACAGTGCTGCACTCCCTCAGTACTGACCCATTGACATTGCAGCACTCCCTCAGTACTGTCCGTCTGGCAATGAGGCACTACCTCAGTACTGACCCTCTGATGGTGCAGCTCTACCCCAGTACTGACCCTCTAACAGCTCAGCTCTCCCTCAGTATTTACCCTCCAACAATGCAGCACTCCCTCAGTACTGACCCTCCGACAGTGCAGCTCTCCCCCAGTAATGAGCCTCTACCAGCGCAGCTCTCCCTCAGTATTTACCCTCCAACAATGCAGCTCTCCCTCTGTACTGACCCTCCGACAGTGCAGCTCTCCTGCAGTTCAGACCCTCTAACAGTGCAGAACTCCATCAGTACTGAACCTCTGAGTGTAGCAGTCTCTCTGGACTGACCCTCTTACAGTGCAGCATTCCCTCAATACTGACCCTCTCACAGTGCTGCACTTCCTCAATACTGACCCTCTGACAGTGCTGCACTCCCTCAGTGCTGACCCTCCGACAGTGCAGCTCTCCCTCAGTACTGATCCTCTGAAAATGCTGCACTCCCTCCACACTCACCCTCTGACAATGCTGCACTCCCCTCAGTACTGACCCTCCAATAGTGCTGCACTCCCTCTGAACTGAACCTCTGATAGTGATGCACTCCCTCAGTACTGACTCGCTGAGACTGTGGAAGTGACCATGTACTGACTCTTCGACAGTGTGGCCCAATCTCAGGACAATACCTCTGACAGTGCAGCACTCCCTCAGTACTGACCCTCTGACAGTGCAACGTTCACTCAGAACTGACACTATGGCAGTGCAGCACTCCCTCAGTGCTGACACTCTGACAGTGCCGCACTCCCTCAGTACTGACCCTCTGACAGTGCTGCACTCCCTCAGAACTGATCTTCTGTCAGTGCAGCACTCCCTCAGTACTGACCCTCTGACAGCGCTCCACTCCCTCAGTACTGACCTTCTGACAGTGCAGCACTCCCTCAGTACTGACCCTCTGACTGTTCAGCATTCCCTCAGTATGACCCTCTGACAGTGCAGCACTCCCTCAGTGTTGACCCTCTGACAGTGCAGCACTCTCGCAGTACTGACCCTCCAACAATGCAGCATTCCCTCAGCACTGACCCTCTGACAGTGCAGCACTCCCTCAGTACTGACCCTCTAACAGTGTGGCACTCCCTCAGCACTGACCCTCTGACAATGCAGCACTCCCTCAGTACTGACCCTCTGACAGTGCAGCTCTCCCTCAGTACTGACCCTCTGACAGTGCAGCTCTCCCGCAGTACTGACCCTCTGACAGTGCAGCTCTCCCTCAGCACTGACCCTCTGACAGAGCAGCACTCCCTTAGTACTGACCCATTGACAGTGCAGCACTCCCTCAGTGTTGACCCTCTGACAGTGCAGCTCTCCCTCAGCACTGACCCTCTGACAGTGCAGCACTCCTTCAGTGTTGACGCTCTGACAGTGCAGCCCTCACTCAGTACTGACCCTCTGACAGTGCAGCATTCCCTCAGTACTGACCCTCTGACAGTGCAGCTTTCCCTCAGCACTGACCCTCTGACAGTGCAGCACTCCCTCAGTACTGAACCTCTAACAATGCAGCACTCCCTCAGTACTGACCTCTGACAGTGCAGCATTCCCTCAGTACTGACCCTCTGACAGTACAGCACTTCCTCAGTGTTGACCCTCTGACAGTGCAGCACTCTCGCAGTACTGACCCTCCAACAATGCAGCATTCCCTCAGGACTGACCCGCTGACAGTGCAGCTCTCCCTCAGTACTGACCCTCCAACAATGCAGCTCTCCCTAAGTACTGACCCTCCAACAGTGCAGCATTCCCTCAGTACTGACCCTCTGACAGTACAGCACTTCCTCAGTGTTGACCCTCTGACAGTGCAGCACTCTCGCAGTACTGACCCTCCAACAATGCAGCACTCCCTCAGTACTGACCCGCTGACAGTGCAGCTCTCCCTCAGTACTGACCCTCTGACAGTGCAGCTCTCCCTCAGCACTGACCCTCTGACAGAGCAGCACTCCCGGAGTACTGACCCATTGACAGTGCAGCACTCCCTCAGGGTTGACCCTCTGACAGTGCAGCTCTGCCTCAGCACTGACCCTCTGACAGTGCAGCACTCCCTCAGTGTTGACCCTCTGACAGTGCAGCCCTCCCTCAGTACTGACCCTCAGACAGAGCAGCACTCCCTTAGTACTGACCCTCTGACAGTGCAGCATTCCCTCAGTACTGACCCTCTGACAGTGCAGCACTCCCTCAGTGTTGACCCTCTGACAGTGCAGCACTCTCGCAGTAATGACCCTCCAACAATGCAGCATTCCCTCAGCACTGACCCTCTGACAGTGCAGCACTCCCTCCGTGTTGACCCTCTGACAGTGCAGCCCTCCCTCAGTACTGACCCTCTGACAGAGCAGCACTCCCTTAGTACTGACCTCTGACAGTGCAGCATTTCCATCAGTACTGACCCTCTGACAGTGCAGTGCTCCCTCAGTACTGACATCCTCACAGTGCGGTGCTCCATCAGTACTGACCCTCTGACAGTGCAGTGTTCCCTCAGTACTGACCCTCTCACAGTGCAGCACTCCCTCAGTACAGACCGTCCGACAATGCAGCACTCCATCAGTACTGACCATCTGACAGTGCGACACTTCCTCAGTACTGACCCTTTCACAGTGCTGCACCCCCTCAGTACAGTCCCTCTGACAGTGCAGAACTCCATCAGTACTGACCATCTGACAGTGTGACACTCCCACAGTACTGACCCTTTGATAGTGCTACACTCACTAAGTACTGACACTCTTACAGTGTGGCACTCCCTCAGGACTGATGCTCCGACAATGCAGGTTTACCGCAGTACAGACCTTCTGACAGTGCAGCACTCCCTCAGTACTGACCCTCTGACAGTGCAGCACCCCCCTCAGCACTGACCCTCTGACAGTGCAGCACTCCCTCAGCACTGACCCTCTGACAGTGCAGCATTTCCATCAGTACTGACCCTCTGACAGTGCAGTGCTCCCTCAGTACTGACATCCTCACAGTGCGGTGCTCCATCAGTACTGACCCTCTGACAGTGCAGCACTCCCTCAGTACTGACCCTCTGACAGTGCAGCACTCCCTCAGTACTGACCCTCTGACAGTGCAGCACCCCCTCAGCACTGACCCTCTGACAGTGCAGCACTCCCTTAGTACTGACCCTCTGACAGTGCAGCATTTCCATCAGTACTGACCCTCTGACAGTGCAGTGCTCCCTCAGTACTGACATCCTCACAGTGCGGTGCTCCATCAGTACTGACCCTCTGACAGTGCAGTGTTCCCTCAGTACTGACCCTCTCACAGTGCAGCACTCCCTCAGTACAGACCGTCCGACAATGCAGCACTCCATCAGTACTGACCATCTGACAGTGCGACACTTCCTCAGTACTGACCCTTTCACAGTGCTGCACCCCCTCAGTACAGTCCCTCTGACAGTGCAGAACTCCATCAGTACTGACCATCTGACAGTGTGACACTCCCACAGTACTGACCCTTTGATAGTGCTACACTCACTAAGTACTGACACTCTTACAGTGTGGCACTCCCTCAGGACTGATGCTCCGACAATGCAGGTTTACCGCAGTACAGACCTTCTGACAGTGCAGCACTCCCTCAGTACTGACCCTCTGACAGTGCAGCACCCCCTCAGCACTGACCCTCTGACAGTGCAGCACTCACTCAGAACTGATCTTCTGTCAGTGCAGCACTCCCTCAGTACTGACCTTCTGACAGTGCCGCACTCCCTCAGTATTGACCCTCTGACTGTTCAGCATTCCCTCAGTACTGACCCTCTGACAGTGCAGCACTCCCTCAGTACTGACCCTCCAACAATGCAGCACTCCCTCAGTACTGACCCTCTGACAGTGCAGCTCTCCCTCAGTACTGACCCTCTGACAGTGCAGCTCTCACTCAGCACTGACCCTCTGACAGAGCAGCACTCCCGGAGTACTGACCCATTGACAGTGCAGCACTCCCTCAGTGTTGACACTCTGACAGTGCAGCTCTCCCTCAGCACAGCCCCTCTGACAGTGCAGCACACCCTCAGTGTTGACCCTCTGACAGTGCAGCCCTCCCTCAGTACAGACCTTCTGACAGAGCAGCACTCCCTTAGTACTGACCCTCTGACAGTGCAGCAGTCTCGCAGTACTGACCCTCCAACAATGCAGCATTCCCTCAGCACTGACCCTCTGACAGTGCAGCATTCCTCAGTACTGACCCTCTGACAGTGCAGCTCTCCCGCAGTACTGACCCTCTGACAGTGCAGCTCTCCCTCAGCACTGACCCCCTGACAGAGCGGCACTCCCTTAGTACTGACCCATTGACATTGCAGCACTCCCTCAGTGTTGACCCTCTGACAGTGCAGCTCTCCCTCAGCACTGACCCTCTGACAGCGCAGCACTCCTTCAGTGCTGACCCTCTGACAGTGCAGCACTCCCTCAGTACTGACCCTCTGACAGAGCAGCACTCCCTTAGTACAGACCTTCTGACAGTGCAGCATTTCCATCAGTACTGACCCTCTGACAGTGCAGTGCTCCCTCAGTACTGACATACTCACAGTGCGGTGCTCCATCAGTACTGACCCTCTGACAGTGCAGTGCTCCCTCAGTACTGACCCTCTCACAGTGCAGCACTCCCTCAGTACAGACCGTCCGACAATGCAGCACTCCATCAGAACTGACCATCTGACAGTGCGACACTCCCTCAGTACTGACCCTTTCACAGTGCTGCACCCCCTCAGTAAAGTCCCTCTGACAGTGCAGAACTCCATCAGTACTGACCATCTGACAGTGTGACACTCCCACAGTACTGACCCTTTGATAGTGCTGCACTCACTAAGTACTGACACTCTTACAGTGTGGCACTCCCTCAGGACTGATGCTCCGACAATGCAGGTTTCCCGCAGTACAGACCTTCTGACAGTGCAGCACTCCCTCAGTACTGACCCTCTGACTGTTCAGCATTCCCTCAGTACTGACCCTCTGACAGTGCAGCACTCCCTCAGTGTTGACTCTCCAACAATGCAGCACTCCCTCAGTACTGACCCTCTGACAGTGCAGCATTCCCACAGTACTGACCCTCTGACAGTGCAGCTCTCCCTCAGTACTGACCCTCTGACAGTGCAGCTCTCCCTCAGCACTGACCCTCTGACAGAGCAGCACTCCCTTAGTACTGACCCATTGACAGTGCAGCACTCCCTCAGTGTTGACCTTCTGACAGTGCAGCTCTCCCTCAGCACTGACCTTCTGACAGTGCAGCACTCCCTCAGTACTGACCCTCTGACAGAGCAGCACTCCCTTAGTACTGACCCATTGACAGTGCAGCACTCCCTCAGTGTTGACCTTCTGACAATGCTGCACTCCCTCCACACTGACCCCCTGACAATGCTGCACTCCCTCCACACTGACCCCCTGACAATGCTGCACTCCCTCCACAATGATCCTCTGATAATGCTGCACTCCCTCGACACTGATCCTCTGACAATGCTGCACTCCCTCCACATGGCCCTCTGACAATGCTGCTTTCCCTCCACACTGATCCTCTGACAATGCTGCACTCCCTTCACACTTACCTTCTGATAATGCTGCACTCCCTCCGCACTGATCCTCTGACAATGCTGCAGTCCCCCCACACTGACCCCCTGAAAATGCTGCACTCCCTCCACACTGACCCTCTGACAATGCTGCTCTCCCTCCATACTGATCCTCTGAGAGTGATGCACTCCCTCAGTACTGACTCTCCGACCGTGTGGCCCAATCTCAGTACAATACCTCTGACAGTGCAGCACTCCCTCAGAACTGACCCTCTGACAGTGCAGCACTCCCTCAGTACTGACCCAATCACAGTGCAGCACTCCATCAGTACTGACCCTCTCACAGTGATGCACTCCCTCAGTACTGACCCTCTGACAGTGCAGCAGTCCCTCAGTACTGACCTTCCGACAGTGCAGCAATCCCTCAGTACTGACCCTCTGACAGTGCAGCACTCCCTCAGTACTGACCTTCCGACAGTGCAGTTCTCCCTCAGTACAGACCCTCCGACAATGCAGCTCTCCCTCAGTACTGACCCTCTCACAGTGATGCACTCCCTCAGTACTGACCCTCTGACAGTGCAGCACTCCCTCAGTACTGACCTTCCGACAGTGCAGTTCTCCCTCAGTACTGACCCTCTGACAGTGCAGCACTCCCTCAGTACTGACCCTCTGACAGTGCTGCACTCCCTCAGTACTGACCCATTGACATTGCAGCACTCCCTCAGTACTGTCCGTCTGGCAATGAGGCACTACCTCAGTACTGACCCTCTGATGGTGCAGCTCTACCCCAGTACTGACCCTCTAACAGCTCAGCTCTCCCTCAGTATTTACCCTCCAACAATGCAGCACTCCCTCAGTACTGACCCTCCGACAGTGCAGCTCTCCCCCAGTAATGAGCCTCTACCAGCGCAGCTCTCCCTCAGTATTTACCCTCCAACAATGCAGCTCTCCCTCTGTACTGACCCTCCGACAGTGCAGCTCTCCTGCAGTTCAGACCCTCTAACAGTGCAGAACTCCATCAGTACTGAACCTCTGAGTGTAGCAGTCTCTCTGGACTGACCCTCTTACAGTGCAGCATTCCCTCAATACTGACCCTCTCACAGTGCTGCACTCCCTCAGTGCTGACCTTCTGACAGTGCAGCTCTCCCACAGTACTGACCATCTGACAGTGCAGCACTCCCTCAGTTCTGACCCTCCGACAGTGCAGCTCTCCCTCAGTACTGATCCTCTGAAAATGCTGCACTCCCTCCACACTCACCCTCTGACAATGCTGCACTCCCTCAGTACTGACCCTCCAATAGTGCTGCACTCCATCTGAACTGAACCTCTGATAGTGATGCACTCCCTCAGTACTGACTCGCTGAGACTGTGGAAGTGACCATGTACTGACTCATCGACAGTGTGGCCCAATCTCAGGACAATACCTCTGACAGTGCAGCACTCCCTCAGTACTGACCCTCTGACAGTGCAACGTTCACTCAGAACTGACACTATGGCAGTGCAGCACTCCCTCAGTGCTGACACTCTGACAGTGCCGCACTCCCTCAGTACTGACCCTCTGACAGTGCTGCACTCCCTCAGAACTGATCTTCTGTCAGTGCAGCACTCCCTCAGTACTGACCCTCTGTCAGTGCTCCACTCCCTCAGTACTGACCTTCTGACAGTGCAGCACTCCCTCAGTACTGACCCTCTGACTGTTCAGCATTCCCTCAGTACTGACCCTCTGACAGTGCAGCACTCCCTCAGTGTTGACCCTCTGACAGTGCAGCACTCTCGCAGTACTGATCCTCCAACAATGCAGCATTCCCTCAGCACTGACCCTCTGACAGTGCAGCACTCCCTCAGTACTGACCCTCTAACAGTGTGGCACTCCCTCAGCACTGACCCTCTGACAATGCAGCACTCCCTCAGTACTGAACCTCTGACAGTGCAGCTCTCCCTCAGTACTGACCCTCTGACAGTGCAGCTCTCCCGCAGTACTGACCCTCTGACAGTGCAGCTCTCCCTCAGCACTGACCCTCTGACAGAGCAGCACTCCCTTAGTACTGACCCATTGACAGTGCAGCACTCCCTCAGTGTTGACCCTCTGACAGTGCAGCTCTCCCTCAGCACTGACCCTCTGACAGTGCAGCACTCCTTCAGTGTTGACGCTCTGACAGTGCAGCCCTCACTCAGTACTGACCCTCTGACAGAGCAGCACTCCCTTAGTACTGACTTTCTGACAGTGCAGCATTTCCATCAGTACTGACCCTCTGACAGTGCAGTGCTCCCTCAGTACTGACATACTCACAGTGCGGTGCTCCATCAGTACTGACCCTCTGACAGTGCAGTGCTCCCTCAGTACTGACCCTCTCACAGTGCAGCACTCCCTCAGTACAGACCGTCCGACAATGCAGCACTCCATCAGTACTGACCATCTGACAGTGCGACACTCCCTCAGTACTGACCCTTTCACAGTGCTGCACCCCCTCAGGACAGTCCCTCTGACAGTGCAGAACTCCATCAGTACTGACCATCTGACAGTGTGACACTCCCACAGTACTGACCCTTTGATAGTGCTGCACTCACTAAGTAATGACACTCTTACAGTGTGGCACTCCCTCAGGACTGATGCTCCGACAATGCAGGTTTCCCGCAGTACAGACCTTCTGACAGTGCAGCACTCCCTCAGTACTGACCCTTTCACAGTGCTGCACCCCCTCAGTACAGTCCCTCTGACAGTGCAGAACTCCATCAGTACTGACCATCTGACAGTGCGACACTCCCTCAGTACTGACCCTTTCACAGTGCTGCACTCCCTCAGTACAGTCCCTCTGACAGTGCAGAACTCCATCAGTACTGACCATCTGACAGTGTGACACTCCCACAGTACTGACACTTTGATAGTGCTGCACTCACTAAGTACTGACACTCTTACAGTGTGGCACTCCCTCAGGACTGATGCTTCGACAATGCAGGTTTCCCGCAGTACAGACCTTCTGACAGTGCAGCACTCCCTCAGTACTGACCCTCTGACTGTTCCGCATTCCCTCAGTACTGACCCTCTGACAGTGCAGCACTCCCTCAGTGTTGACCCTCAGACAGTGCAGCACTCTCGCAGTACTGACCCTCCAACAATGCATCATTCCCTCAGCACTGACCCTCTGACAGTGCAGCACTCCCTCAGTACTGACCCTCCAACAATGCAGCACTCCCTCAGTACTGACCCTCTGACAGTGCAGCATTCCCTCAGTACTGACCCTCTGACAGTGCAGCTTTCCCTCAGCACTGACCCTCTGACAGTGCAGCACTCCCTCAGTACTGAACCTCTAACAATGCAGCACTCCCTCAGTACTGACCCTCTGACAGTGCAGCATTCCCTCAGTACTGACCCTCTGACAGTACAGCACTTCCTCAGTGTTGACCCTCTGACAGTGCAGCACTCTCGCAGTACTGACCCTCCAACAATGCAGCATTCCCTCAGGACTGACCCGCTGACAGTGCAGCTCTCCCTCAGTACTGACCCTCCAACAATGCAGCTCTCCCTAAGTACTGACCCTCCAACAGTGCAGCATTCCCTCAGTACTGACCCTCTGACAGTACAGCACTTCCTCAGTGTTGACCCTCTGACAGTGCAGCACTCTCGCAGTACTGACCCTCCAACAATGCAGCACTCCCTCAGTACTGACCCGCTGACAGTGCAGCTCTCCCTCAGTACTGACCCTCTGACAGTGCAGCTCTCCCTCAGCACTGACCCTCTGACAGAGCAGCACTCCCGGAGTACTGACCCATTGACAGTGCAGCACTCCCTCAGGGTTGACCCTCTGACAGTGCAGCTCTGCCTCAGCACTGACCCTCTGACAGTGCAGCACTCCCTCAGTGTTGACCCTCTGACAGTGCAGCCCTCCCTCAGTACTGACCCTCAGACAGAGCAGCACTCCCTTAGTACTGACCCTCTGACAGTGCAGCATTCCCTCAGTACTGACCCTCTGACAGTGCAGCACTCCCTCAGTGTTGACCCTCTGACAGTGCAGCACTCTCGCAGTAATGACCCTCCAACAATGCAGCATTCCCTCAGCACTGACCCCCTGACAGTGCAGCACTCCCTCCGTGTTGACCCTCTGACAGTGCAGCCCTCCCTCAGTACTGACCCTCTGACAGAGCAGCACTCCCTTAGTACTGACCCTCTGACAGTGCAGCATTTCCATCAGTACTGACCCTCTGACAGTGCAGTGCTCCCTCAGTACTGACATCCTCACAGTGCGGTGCTCCATCAGTACTGACCCTCTGACAGTGCAGTGTTCCCTCAGTACTGACCCTCTCACAGTGCAGCACTCCCTCAGTACAGACCGTCCGACAATGCAGCACTCCATCAGTACTGACCATCTGACAGTGCGACACTTCCTCAGTACTGACCCTTTCACAGTGCTGCACCCCCTCAGTACAGTCCCTCTGACAGTGCAGAACTCCATCAGTACTGACCATCTGACAGTGTGACACTCCCACAGTACTGACCCTTTGATAGTGCTACACTCACTAAGTACTGACACTCTTACAGTGTGGCACTCCCTCAGGACTGATGCTCCGACAATGCAGGTTTCCCGCAGTACAGACCTTCTGACAGTGCAGCACTCCCTCAGTACTGACCCTCTGACAGTGCAGCACCCCCTCAGCACTGACCCTCTGACAGTGCCGCACTCCCTCAGCACTGACCCTCTGACAGTGCAGCACTCACTCAGAACTGATCTTCTGTCAGTGCAGCACTCCCTCAGTACTGACCCTCTGACAGTGCTCCACTCCCTCAGTACTGACCTTCTGACAGTGCCGCACTCCCTCAGTATTGACCCTCTGACTGTTCAGCATTCCCTCAGTACTGACCCTCTGACAGTGCAGCACTCCCTCAGTACTGACCCTCCAACAATGCAGCACTCCCTCAGTACTGACCCTCTGACAGTGCAGCTCTCCCTCAGTACTGACCCTCTGACAGTGCAGCTCTCACTCAGCACTGACCCTCTGACAGAGCAGCACTCCCGGAGTACTGACCCATTGACAGTGCAGCACTCCCTCAGTGTTGACACTCTGACAGTGCAGCTCTCCCTCAGCACAGCCCCTCTGACAGTGCAGCACACCCTCAGTGTTGACCCTCTGACAGTGCAGCCCTCCCTCAGTACAGACCTTCTGACAGAGCAGCACTCCCTTAGTACTGACCCTCTGACAGTGCAGCAGTCTCGCAGTACTGACCCTCCAACAATGCAGCATTCCCTCAGCACTGACCCTCTGACAGTGCAGCACTCCCGCAGTACTGATCCTCCAACAATGCAGCACTCCCTAAGTACTGACCCTCTGACAGTGCAGCATTCCCTCAGTACTGACCCTCTGACAGTGCAGCTCTCCCTCAGTACTGACCCTCTGACAGTGCAGCTCTCCCTCAGCACTGACCCTCTGACAGAGCGGCACTCCCTTAGTACTGACCCATTGACATTGCAGCACTCCCTCAGTGTTGACCCTCTGACAGTGCAGCTCTCCCTCAGCACTGACCCTCTGACAGCACAGCACTCCTTCAGTGCTGACCCTCTGACAGTGCAGCCCTCCCTCAGTACTGACCCTCTGACAGAGCAGCACTCCCTTAGTACTGACCCTCTGACAGTGCAGCATTTCCATCAGTACTGACCCTCTGACAGTGCAGTGCTCCCTCAGTACTGACATACTCACAGTGCGGTGCTCCATCAGTACTGACCCTCTGACAGTGCAGTGCTCCCTCAGTACTGACCCTCTCACAGTGCAGCACTCCCTCAGTACAGACCGTCCGACAATGCAGCACTCCATCAGAACTGACCATCTGACAGTGCGACACTCCCTCAGTACTGACCCTTTCACAGTGCTGCACCCCCTCAGTAAAGTCCCTCTGACAGTGCAGAACTCCATCAGTACTGACCATCTGACAGTGTGACACTCCCACAGTACTGACCCTTTGATAGTGCTGCACTCACTAAGTACTGACACTCTTACAGTGTGGCACTCCCTCAGGACTGATGCTCCGACAATGCAGGTTTCCCGCAGTACAGACCTTCTGACAGGGCAGCACTCCCTCAGTACTGACCCTCTGACTGTTCAGCATTCCCTCAGTACTGACCCTCTGACAGTGCAGCACTCCCTCAGTGTTGACTCTCCAACAATGCAGCACTCCCTCAGTACTGACCCTCTGACAGTGCAGCATTTCCACAGTACTGACCCTCTGACAGTGCAGCTCTCCCTCAGTACTGATCCTCTGACAGTGCAGCTCTCCCGCAGTACTGACCCTCTGACAGTGCAGCTCTCCCTCAGCACTGACCCTCTGACAGAGCAGCACTCCCTTAGTACTGACCCATTGACAGTGCAGCACTCCCTCAGTGTTGACCCTCTGACAGTGCAGCTCTCCCTCAGCACTGACCTTCTGACAGTGCAGCACTCCCTCAGTACTGACCCTCTGACAGAGCAGCACTCCCTTAGTACTGACCCTCTGACAGTGCAGCATTTCCATCAGTACTGACCCTCTGACAGTGCAGTGCTCCCTCAGTACTGACATACTCACAGTGCGGTGCTCCATCAGTACTGACCCTCTCACAGTGCAGCACTCCCTCACCACTGACCCTCTGACAGTGCCGCACTCCCTCAGCACTGACCCTCTGACAGTGCAGCACTCCCTCAGAACTGATCTTCTGACAGTGCAGCACTCCCTCAGTACTGACCCTCTGACAGTGCTCCAGTCCCTCAGTACAGACCCTCTTACAGTGCAGCACTCCCTCAGTACTGACCCTCTGACAGAGCAGCACTCCCTCAGTACTGTCCCTCTTACAGTGCAGCACTCCCTCAGTACTGGCCCGCTGACAGTGCAGCACTCCCTCAGTACTGACCCTCTGACAGTGCAGCACTCCCTCTGTACTGACCCTCTGACAGTGCAGCTCTCCCTCACTACTGTCCCTCTTACAGTGCAGCACTCCCTTAGTACTGACCCATTGACAGTGCAGCACTCCCTCAGTGTTGACCCTCTGACAGTGCAGCTCTCCCTCAGCACTGACCCTCTGACAGTACAGCACTCCTTCAGTGCTGACCCTCTGACAGTGCAGCCCTCCCTCAGTACTGACCCTCTGACAGAGCAGCACTCCCTTAGTACTGACCCTCTGACAGTGCAGCATTTCCATCAGTACTGACCCTCTGACAGTGCAGTGCTCCCTCAGTACTGACATACTCACAGTGCGGTGCTCCATCAGTACTGACCCTCTGACAGTGCAGTGCTCCCTCAGTACTGACCCTCTCACAGTGCAGCACTCCCTCAGTACAGACCGTCCGACAATGCAGCACTCCATCAGTACTGACCATCTGACAGTGCAGCACTCCCTCAGTACTGACCCGCTGTCAGTGCTGCACTTCCTCAGTACTGACCCCCTTACAGTGCAGCTCTCCCTCAGTACTGAACCTCTTACACTGCAGCACTCCCTCAGAACTGACCTTCTGGCAGTACAGCACTCCTTCAACACTGACGCTCTGACCGTGCAGCACTCCCTCAGTACTGACCTTCTGACAGTGCAGCACTCCCTCAGTGTTGACCCTCTGACATCGCAGCACTCTCGCAGTACTGACCCTCCAACAATGCAGCACTCCCTCAGCACTGACCCTCTGACAGTGCAGCACTCCCTCAGTACTGACCCTCTGACAGTGCAGCACTCTCGCAGTACTGACCCTCCAACAATTCAGCACTCCCTCAGTACTGACCCTCCAACAATGCAGCACTCCCTCAGTACTGACCCTCTGACAGTGCAGCATTCCCTCAGTACTGACCCTCTGACAGTGCAGCTCTCCCTCAGTACTGCCCCTCTGACAGTGCAGCTCTCCCTCAGTACTGACCCTCTGACAGTGCAGCACTCCCTTAGTACTGACCCATTGACAGTGCTGCACTCCCTCAGTGTTGACCCTCTGACAGTGCAGCTCTCCCTCAGCACTGACCCTCTGACAGTGCAGCACTCCCTCAGTGTTGACCCTCTGACAGTGCAGCACTCCCTCAGTACTGACCCTCTGACAGAGCAGCACTCCCTTAGTACTGACCCATTGACAGTGCAGCACTCCCTCAGTACTGACCCTCTGACAGTGCAACACTGCCCCCAGATTGACCCTCTGACATTTCGGCAATCCCCCATTACTGACCGTCCAACAGTGCAGCACTCCCTCAGCACTGACCCTCTGACAGTGCAGCATTTCCACAGTATAAACCCTCCGACAGTGCAGCACTCTCTCAGTACTGACCCTCTGACAGTGCAGCTCTCCCTTAGTGCTGACTCTCTGACAGTGCAGCCCTCCCTCGAACTGACCCTCTGACAGTGCAGCACTCCCTCAGTACTGACACACTCACAGTGCGGTGCTCCCACAATATAGACCCTCTGACAGTGCAGTGCTCCCTCAGTACTGACCCTCTCACTGTGCAGCACTCCCTCAGTACAGACCGTCCGACAATGCAGCAATCCATCAGTACTGACCATCTGACAGTGCGACACTCCCTCAGTACTGACCCTTTCACAGTGCTGCACTCCCTCAGTACAGTCCCTCTGACAGTGCAGAACTCCATCAGTACTGACCATCTGACAGTGTGACACTCCCACAGTACTGACACTTTGATAGTGCTGCACCCACTAAGTACTGAAACTCTTACAGTGTGGCACTCCCTCAGGACTGATACTCCGACAATGCAGGTTTCCCGCAGTACAGACCTTCTGACAGTGAAGCACTCCCTCAGTACTGACCGTCTCACAGTGCAGCACCCCCTCAGCACTGACCCTCTGACAGTGCCGCACTCCCTCAGCACTGACCCTCTGACAGTGCAGTGCTCCCTCAGTACTGACATACTCACAGTGCGGTGCTCCATCACTACTGACCCTCTGACAGTGCAATGCTTCCTCAGTACTGACCCTCTCACAGTGCAGCACTCCCTCAGTACAGACCGTCCGACAATGCAGCACTCCATCACTACTGACCAACTGACAGTGCGACACTCCCTCAGTACTGACCCTTTCACAGTGCTGCACTCCCTCAGTACAGTCCCTCTGACAGTGCAGAACTCCATCAGTACTGACCATCTGACAGTGTGACATTCCCACAGTACTGACCCTTTGATAGTGCTTCACTCACTAAGTACTGACACTCTTACAGTGTGGCACTCCCTCAGGACTGATGCTCCGACAATGCAGGTTTCCCGCAGTACAGACCTTCTGACAGTGCAGCACTCCCTCAGTACTGACCCTCTGACTGTTCAGCATTCCCTCAGTACTGACCCTCTGACAGTGCAGCACTCCCTCAGTGTTGACCCTCTGACCGTGCAGCACTCTCGCAGTACTGACCCTCCAACAATGCAGCATTCCCTCAGCACTGACCCTCTGACCGTGCAGCACTCTCGCAGTACTGACCCTCCAACAATGCAGCATTCCCTCAGTACTGACCCTCTGACAGTGCAGCATTCCCTCAGTACTGACCCTCTGACAGTGCAGCTGTCCCTCAGTACTGACCCTATGACAGTGCAGCTCTCCCTCAGCACTGACCCTCTGACAGAGCAGCACTCTCGCAGTACTGACCCTCCAACAATGCAGCATTCCCTCAGCACTGACCCTCTGACAGTGCAGCACTCCCTCAGTACTGACCCTCCAACAATGCAGCACTCCCTCAGTACTGACCCTCTGACAGTGCAGCATTCCCTCAGTACTGACCCTCTGACAGTGCAGCACTCCCTCAGTGTTGACCCTCTGACAGTGCAGCACTCTCGCAGTACTGACCCTCCAACAATGCAGCATTCCCTCAGCACTGACCCTCTGACAGTGCAGCACTCCCTCAGTACTGACCCTCCAACAATGCAGCACTCCCTCAGTACTGACCCTCTGACAGTGCAGCTCTCCCGCAGTACTGACCCTCTGACAGTGCAGCTCTCCCTCAGCACTGACCCTCTGACAGAGCAGCACTCCCTTAGTACTGACCCATTGACAGTGCAGCACTCCCTCAGTGTTGACCCTCTGACAGTGCAGCTCTCCCTCAGCACTGACCCTCTGACAGTGCAGCACTCCCTCAGTGTTGACCCTCTGACAGTGCAGCCCTCCCTCAGTACTGACCCTCTGACAGAGCAGCACTCCCTTAGTACTGACCCTCTGACAGTGCAGCATTTCCATCAGTACTGACCCTCTGACAGTGCAGTGCTCCCTCAGTACTGACATACTCACAGTGCGGTGCTCCATCAGTACTGACCCTCTGACAGTGCAGTGCTCCCTCAGTACTGACCCTCTCACAGTGCAGCACTCCCTCAGTTCAGACCGTCCGACAATGCAGCACTCCATCAGTACTGACCATCTGACAGTGCGACACTCCCTCAGTACTGACCCTTTCACAGTGCTGCACCCCCTCAGTACAGTCCCTCTGACAGTGCAGAACTCCATCAGTACTGACCATCTGACAGTGTGACAATCCCACAGTACTGACCCTTTGATAGTGCTGCAATCACTAATTTCTGACACTCTTACAGTGTGGCACTCCCTCGGGACTGATGCTCCGACAATGCAGGTTTCCCGCAGTACAGACCTTCTGACAGTGCAGCACTCCCTCAGTACTGACCCTCTCACAGTGCAGCAGCCACTCAGCACTGACCCTCCGACAGTGCCGCACTCCCTCAGCACTGACTCTTTGACAGTGCAGCACTCCCTCAGAACTGACCTTCTGTCAGTGCAGCACTCCCTCAGTACTGACCCTCTGACAGTGCTCCACTCCCTCAGTACTGACCTTCTGACAGTGCAGCACTCCCTCAGTACTGACCCTCTGACTGTTCAGCATTCCCTCAGTACTGACACTCTGACTGTGCAGCATTCCCTCAGTGTTGACCCTCTGACAGTGCAGCACTCTCGCAGTACTGACCCTCCAACAATGCAGCATTCCCTCAGCACTGATCCTCTGACAGTGCAGCACTCCCTCAGTACTGATACTCCAACAATGCAGCACTCCCTCAGTACTGATCCTCTGACAGTGCAGCATTCCCTCAGTACTGACCCTCTGACAGTGCAGCTCTCCCTCAGTACTGACCCTCTGACAGTGCAGCTCTCCCTCAGTACTGACCCTCTGACAGTGCAGCTCTCCCTCAGCACTGACCCTCTGACAGAGCTGCACTCCCTTAGTACTGACCCATTGACAGTGCAGCACTCCCTCAGTGTTGACCCTCTGACAGTGCAGCTCTCCCTCAGCACTGACCCTCTGACAGTGCAGCACTCCTTCAGTGCTGACCCTCTGACAGTGCAGCCCTCCCTCAGTACTGACCCTCTGACAGAGCAGCACTCCCTTCGTACTGACCCTCTGTCAGTGCAGCATTTCCATCAGTACTGACCCTCTGACAGTGCAGTGCTCCCTCAGTACTGACATACTCACAGTGCGGTGCTCCATCAGTACTGACCTTCTGACAGTGCAGTGCTCCCTCAGTACTGACCCTCTCACAGTGCAGCACTCCCTCAGTACAGACCGTCCGACAATGCAGCACTCCATCAGTACTGACCATCTGACAGTGCGACACTCCCTCAGTACTGACCCTTTCACAGTGCTGCACCCCCTCAGTACAGTCCCTCTGACAGTGCAGAACTCCATCAGTACTGACCATCTGACAGTGTGACACTCCCACAGTACTGACCCTTTGATAGTGCTGCAATCACTAAGTTCTGACACTCTTACAGTGTGGCACTCCCTCGGGACTGATGCTCCGACAATGCAGGTTTCCCGCAGTACAGACCTTCTGACAGTGCAGCACTCCCTCAGTACTGACCCTCTCACAGTGCAGCACCCACTCAGCACTGACCCTCTGACAGTGCCGCACTCCCTCAGTACTGACCCCCTGACTGTTCAGCATTCCCTCAGTACTGACCCTCTGACAGTGCAGCACTCCCTCAGTGTTGACCCTCTGACAGTGCAGCACTCTCGCAGTACTGACCCTCCAACAATGCAGCATTCCCTCAGCACTGACCCTCTGACAGTGCAGCACTCCCTCAGTACTGACCCTCCAACAATGCAGCACTCCCTCAGTACTGACCCTCTGACAGTGCAGCATTCCCTCAGTACTGACCCTCTGACAGTGCAGCTCTCCCTCAGTACTGACCCTCTGACAGTGCAGCTCTCCCTCAGTACTGACCCTCTGACAGTGCAACTCTCCCTCAGCACTGACCCTCTGACAGTGCAGCACTCCCTTAGTACTGACCCATTGACATTGCAGCACTCCCTCAGTGTTGACCCTCTGACAGTGCAGCTCTCCCTCAGCACTGACCCTGTGACAGTGCAGCACTCCCTCAGTGTTGACCCTCTGACAGTGCAGCCCTCCCTCAGTACTGACCCTCTGACAGAGCAGCACTCCCTTAGTACTGACCCTCTGACAGTGCAGCATTTCCATCAGTATTGACCCTCTGACAGTGCAGTGCTCCCTCAGTACTGACCGTCTCACAGTGCAGCACTCCCTCAGTACAGACCGTCCGACAATGCAGCACTCCATCAGTACTGACCATCTGACAGTGCGACACCCCCTCAGTACTGACCCTTTCACAGTGCTGCACTCCCTCAGTACAGTCCCTCTGACAGTGCAGAACTCCATCAGTACTGACCATCTGACAGTGTGACACTCCCACAGTACTGAACCTTTGATAGTGCTGCACTCACTACGTACTGACACTCTTACAGTGTGGCACTCCCTCAGGACTGATGCTCCGACAATGCAGGTTTCCCGCAGTACAGACCTTCTGACAGTGCAGCACCCCCTCAGCACTGACCCTCTGACAGTGCCGCACTCCCTCAGCACTGACCCTCTGACAGTGCAGCACTCCCTCAGTACTGACCCTCTCACAGTGCAGCACCCCCTCAGCACTGACCCTCTGTCAGTGCAGCACCCCCTCAGTACTGACCCTCTGACAGTGCTCCACTCCCTCAGTACAGACCCACTTACAATGCAGAACTCCCTCAGTACTGACCCTCTGACAGTGCAGCACTCCCTCAGTACTGTCCCTCTTACAGTGCAGCACTCCCTCAGTACTGGCCCGCTGACAGAGCAGCACTCCCTCAGTACTGACCCTCTGACAGTGCCGCACTCCCTCAGTACTGACCCGCTGTCAGTGCTGCACTTCCTCAGTACTGACCCCCTTACAGTGCAGCACTCCCTCAGTACTGAACCTCTTACACTGCAGCACTCCCTCAGAACTGACGTTCTGACAGTACAGCACTCCCTCAACACTGACGCTCTGACAGTGCAGCACTCTCGCAGTACTGACCCTCCAACAATGCAGCATTCCCTCAGCACTGACCCTCTGACAGTGCAGCTCTCCCTCAGTACTGACCCTCTGACAGTGCAGCACTCCCTCAGTACTGACCCTCTGACTGTTCAGCACTCCCTTAGTACTGACCCATTGACAGTGCAGCACTCCCTCTGTGTTGACCCTCTGACAGTGCAGCTCTCCCTCAGCACTGACCCTCTGACAGTGCAGCACTCCCTCAGTATTGACCCTCTGACAGTGCAGCACTCCCTCAGTACTGACCCTCTGACAGAGCAGCACTCCCTCAGTACTGACCCATTGACAGTGCAGCACTCCCTCAGTACTGACCCTCTGACAGTGCAACACTGCCCCCAGATTGACCCTCTGACATTTCGGCAATCCCCCATTACTGACCGTCCAACAATGCAGCACTCCCTCAGCACTGACCCTCTGACAGTGCAGCATTTCCACAGTATAAACCCTCCGACAGTGCAGCACTCTCTCAGTACTGACCCTCTGACAGTGCAGCTCTCCCTTAGTGCTGACTCTCTGACAGTGCAGCCCTCCCTCGAACTGACCCTCTGACAGTGCAGCACTCCCTCAGTACTGACACACTCACAGTGCGGTGCTCCCACAATATAGACCCTCTGACAGTGCAGCACTACATCAGTCCTGATCATCTGACAGTGCGACACTCCCTCAGTACTGACCCTCTGACTGTTCAGCATTCCCTCAGTACTGACCCTCTGACTGTGCAGCATTCCCTCAGTGTTGACCCTCTGACAGTGCAGCACTCTCGCAGTACTGACCCTCCAACAATGCAGCATTCCCTCAGCACTGATCCTCTGACAGTGCAGCACTCCCTCAGTACTGATACTCCAACAATGCAGCACTCCCTCAGTACTGATCCTCTGACAGTGCAGCATTCCCTCAGTACTGACCCTCTGACAGTGCAGCTCTCCCTCAGTACTGACCCTCTGACAGTGCAGCTCTCCCTCAGTACTGACCCTCTGACAGTGCAGCTCTCCCTCAGCACTGACCCTCTGACAGAGCTGCACTCCCTTAGTACTGACCCATTGACAGTGCAGCACTCCCTCAGTGTTGACCCTCTGACAGTGCAGCTCTCCCTCAGCACTGACCCTCTGACAGTGCAGCACTCCTTCAGTGCTGACCCTCTGACAGTGCAGCCCTCCCTCAGTACTGACCCTCTGACAGAGCAGCACTCCCTTCGTACTGACCCTCTGTCAGTGCAGCATTTCCATCAGTACTGACCCTCTGACAGTGCAGTGCTCCCTCAGTACTGACATACTCACAGTGCGGTGCTCCATCAGTACTGACCTTCTGACAGTGCAGTGCTCCCTCAGTACTGACCCTCTCACAGTGCAGCACTCCCTCAGTACAGACCGTCCGACAATGCAGCACTCCATCAGTACTGACCATCTGACAGTGCGACACTCCCTCAGTACTGACCCTTTCACAGTGCTGCACCCCCTCAGTACAGTCCCTCTGACAGTGCAGAACTCCATCAGTACTGACCATCTGACAGTGTGACACTCCCACAGTACTGACCCTTTGATAGTGCTGCAATCACTAAGTTCTGACACTCTTACAGTGTGGCACTCCCTCGGGACTGATGCTCCGACAATGCAGGTTTCCCGCAGTACAGACCTTCTGACAGTGCAGCACTCCCTCAGTACTGACCCTCTCACAGTGCAGCACCCACTCAGCACTGACCCTCTGACAGTGCCGCACTCCCTCAGTACTGACCCCCTGACTGTTCAGCATTCCCTCAGTACTGACCCTCTGACAGTGCAGCACTCCCTCAGTGTTGACCCTCTGACAGTGCAGCACTCTCGCAGTACTGACCCTCCAACAATGCAGCATTCCCTCAGCACTGACCCTCTGACAGTGCAGCACTCCCTCAGTACTGACCCTCCAACAATGCAGCACTCCCTCAGTACTGACCCTCTGACAGTGCAGCATTCCCTCAGTACTGACCCTCTGACCGTGCAGCTCTCCCTCAGTACTGACCCTCTGACAGTGCAGCTCTCCCTCAGTACTGACCCTCTGACAGTGCAACTCTCCCTCAGCACTGACCCTCTGACAGTGCAGCACTCCCTTAGTACTGACCCATTGACATTGCAGCACTCCCTCAGTGTTGACCCTCTGACAGTGCAGCTCTCCCTCAGCACTGACCCTGTGACAGTGCAGCACTCCCTCAGTGTTGACCCTCTGACAGTGCAGCCCTCCCTCAGTACTGACCCTCTGACAGAGCAGCACTCCCTTAGTACTGACCCTCTGACAGTGCAGCATTTCCATCAGTATTGACCCTCTGACAGTGCAGTGCTCCCTCAGTACTGACCCTCTCACAGTGCAGCACTCCCTCAGTACAGACCGTCCGACAATGCAGCACTCCATCAGTACTGACCATCTGACAGTGCGACACCCCCTCAGTACTGACCCTTTCACAGTGCTGCACTCCCTCAGTACAGTCCCTCTGACAGTGCAGAACTCCATCAGTACTGACCATCTGACAGTGTGACACTCCCACAGTACTGAACCTTTGATAGTGCTGCACTCACTACGTACTGACACTCTTACAGTGTGGCACTCCCTCAGGACTGATGCTCCGACAATGCAGGTTTCCCGCAGTACAGACCTTCTGACAGTGCAGCACCCCCTCAGCACTGACCCTCTGACAGTGCCGCACTCCCTCAGCACTGACCCTCTGACAGAGCAGCACTCCCTCAGTACTGACCCTCTCACAGTGCAGCACCCCCTCAGCACTGACCCTCTGTCAGTGCAGCACCCCCTCAGTACTGACCCTCTGACAGTGCTCCACTCCCTCAGTACAGACCCACTTACAATGCAGAACTCCCTCAGTACTGACCCTCTGACAGTGCAGCACTCCCTCAGTACTGTCCCTCTTACAGTGCAGCACTCCCTCAGTACTGGCCCGCTGACAGAGCAGCACTCCCTCAGTACTGACCCTCTGACAGTGCCGCACTCCCTCAGTACTGACCCGCTGTCAGTGCTGCACTTCCTCAGTACTGACCCCCTTACAGTGCAGCACTCCCTCAGTACTGAACCTCTTACACTGCAGCACTCCCTCAGAACTGACGTTCTGACAGTACAGCACTCCCTCAACACTGACGCTCTGACAGTGCAGCACTCTCGCAGTACTGACCCTCCAACAATGCAGCATTCCCTCAGCACTGACCCTCTGACAGTGCAGCTCTCCCTCAGTACTGACCCTCTGACAGTGCAGCACTCCCTCAGTACTGACCCTCTGACTGTTCAGCACTCCCTTAGTACTGACCCATTGACAGTGCAGCACTCCCTCTGTGTTGACCCTCTGACAGTGCAGCTCTCCCTCAGCACTGACCCTCTGACAGTGCAGCACTCCCTCAGTATTGACCCTCTGACAGTGCAGCACTCCCTCAGTACTGACCCTCTGACAGAGCAGCACTCCCTCAGTACTGACCCATTGACAGTGCAGCACTCCCTCAGTACTGACCCTCTGACAGTGCAACACTGCCCCCAGATTGACCCTCTGACATTTCGGCAATCCCCCATTACTGACCGTCCAACAATGCAGCACTCCCTCAGCACTGACCCTCTGACAGTGCAGCATTTCCACAGTATAAACCCTCCGACAGTGCAGCACTCTCTCAGTACTGACCCTCTGACAGTGCAGCTCTCCCTTAGTGCTGACTCTCTGACAGTGCAGCCCTCCCTCGAACTGACCCTCTGACAGTGCAGCACTCCCTCAGTACTGACACACTCACAGTGCGGTGCTCCCACAATATAGACCCTCTGACAGTGCAGCACTACATCAGTCCTGATCATCTGACAGTGCGACACTCCCTCAGTATTGACCCTCTGACAGTGCAGTACTCACTAAGTACTGACCCTCTTACAGTGTAGCACTCCCTCAGTACTGACGCTCCGACAATGCAGGATTCCAACAGTACAGACCGACTGACAGTGCAGCACTCCCTCAGCACTGACCCTCTGACAGTGCAGCACTCCCTCAGTGTTGAACCTCTGACAGTGCAGCACTCCCTCAACACTGACCATCTGACAGTGCTGCACTCCCTCCAAACTGACCCTCTGACAATGCTGCACTCCCTCAGTACTGACCCTCTGACAGTGCAGCATTTCCATCAGTACTGACCCTTTGACAGTGCAGTGCTCCCTCAGTCCTGACATACTCACAGTGCGGTGGTCCATCAGTACTGACCCTCTGACAGTGCAATGCGCCATCAGTACTGACCCTCTCACAGTGCAGCACTCCCTCAGTACAGTCCCTCGGACAGTGCAGAACTCCATCAGTACTGACCATCTGACTGTGTGACACTCCCACAGTACTGACACTTTGATAGTGCTGCACTCACTAAGTACTGACACTCTTACAGTGTGGCACTCCCTCAGGACTGATGCTCCGACAATGCAGGTTTCCCGCAGTACAGACCTTCTGACAGTGCAGCACTCCCTCAGTACTGACCCTCTCACAGTGCAGCACCCACTCAGCACTGACCCTCTGACAGTGCCGCACTCCCTCAGCACTGACCCTCTGACAGTGCAGCACTCCCTCAGAACTGATCATCTGTCAGTGCTGCACTTCCTCAGTACTGACCCCCTTACAGTGCAGCACTCCCTCAGTACTGAACCTCTTACACTGCAGCACTCCCTCAGAACTGACCTTCTGACAGTACAGCACTCCCTCAACACTGACGCTCTGACAGTGCAGCACTCCCTCAGTACTGACCTTCTGACAGTGCAGCACTCCCTCAGTACTGACCCTCTGACTGTTCAGCATTCCCTCAGTACTGACCCTCTGACAGTGCAGCACTCGCTCAGTGTTGACCCTCTGACATCGCAGCACTCTCGCAGTACTGACCCTCCAACAATGCAGCACTCCCTCAGCACTGACCCTCTGACAGTGCAGCACTCACACAGTACTGACCCTCTGACAGTGCAGCACTCTCGCAGTACTGACCCTCCAACAATGCAGCTCTCCCTCAGTACTGACCCTCTGACAGTGCAGCTCTCCCTCAGTACTGACCCTCTGACAGTGCAGCTCTCCCTCAGCACTGACCCTCTGACAGAGCAGCACTCCCTTAGTACTGACCCATTGACAGTGCAGCACTCCCTCAGTACTGACCCTCTGACAGTGCAGCTCTCCCTCAGCACTGACCCTCTGACAGTGCAGCACTCCTTCAGTGCTGACCCTCTGACAGTGCAGCACTCTCGCAGTACTGACCCTCCAACAATGCAGCACACCCTCAGTACTGACCCTCCAACAATCCAGCTCTCCCTCAGCACTGACCCTCTGACAGTGCAGCACTCCCTCAGTGTTGACCCTCTGACAGTGCAGCACTCCCTCAGTACTGACCCTCTGACAGAGCAGCACTCCCTTAGTACTGACCCATTGACAGTGCAGCACTCCCTCAGTACTGACCCTCTGACAGTGCAACACTGTCCCCAGATTGACCCTCTGACATTTCGGCAATCCCCCATTACTGACCGTCCAACAATGCAGCACTCCCTCAGCACTGACCCTCTGACAGTGCAGCATTTCCACAGTATAAACCCTCCGACAGTGCAGCACTCTCTCAGTACTGACCCTCTGACAGTGCAGCTCTCCCTTAGTGCTGACTCTCTGACAGTGCAGCCCTCCCTCGAACTGACCCTCTGACAGTGCAGCACTCCCTCAGTACTGACACACTCACAGTGCGGTGCTCCCACAATATAGACCCTCTGACAGTGCAGCACTCCCTCAGTACTGACCCTCTGACAGTGCAACACTGCCCCCAGATTGACCCTCTGACATTTCGGCAATCCCCCATTACTGACCGTCCAACAATGCAGCACTCCCTCAGCACTGACCCTCTGACAGTGCAGCATTTCCACAGTATAAACCCTCCGACAGTGCAGCTCTCCCTTAGTGCTGACTCTCTGACAGTGCAGCCCTCCCACGAACTGACCCTCTGACAGTGCAGCACTCCCTCAGTACTGACACACTCACAGTGCGGTGCTCCCACAATATAGACCCTCTGACAGTGCAGCACTCCATCAGTACTGACCATCTGACAGTGCGACACTCCCTCAGTATTGACCCTCTGACAGTGCAATACTCACTAAGTACTGACCCTCTTACAGTGTAGCACTCCCTCAGTACTGACGCTCCGACAATGCAGGATTCCAACAGTACAGACCTACTGACAGTGCAGCACTCCCTCAGTGTTGAACCTCTGACAGTGCAGCACTCCCTCAACACTGATCCTCTGACAGTGCTGCACTCCCTCCACACTGACCACCTAACAATGCTGCAATCCCTCCACACTGATCCTCTGACAATGCTGCATTCCCTCCACACTGACACTCTGAAAATGCTGCCCTCCCCGAACACTGACCCTCTGACAATGCTGCACTCCCTCCACACTGACCCTCTGATAATGCTGCACTCCCTCCACACTGAACCTCTGATAATGGTGCACCCCTCCACACTGAACCCCTGACAATGCTGCACTCCCTCCACACTGATCATGTGACAATGGTGCACTCCTCCACACTGACCCTCTGACAATGCTGCACTCCCTCCACACAGACCCTCTGACAATGCTGCACTCTCTCCACACTGATCATGTGACAATGGTGCACTCCTCCACACTGACCCTCTGACAATGCTGCACTCCCTCCACACTGATCATGTGACAATGGTGCACTCCTCCACACTGACCCTCTGACAATGCTGCACTCCCTCAGTATTGACCCTCTGTCACTGCAGCATTTCCACAGTACAGACCCTCCGAAAGTACGGCACATCCGCAGTGCTGACTCTCTGACAGTGCAGCCCTCCCTCGAACTGACCCTCTGACAGTGCAGCACTCCCTCAGTACTGACACACTCACAGTGCGGTGCTCCCACAATATAGACCCTCTGACAGTGCAGCACTCCCTCAGTACTGACCCTCTGACAGTGCAACACTGCCCCCAGATTGACCCTCTGACATTTCGGCAATCCCCCATTACTGACCGTCCAACAATGCAGCACTCCCTCAGCACTGACCCTCTTACAGTGCAGCATTTCCACAGTATAAACCCTCCGACAGTGCAGCACTCTCTCAGTACTGACCCTCTGACAGTGCAGCTCTCCCTTAGTGCTGACTCTCTGACAGTGCAGCCCTCCCACGAACTGACCCTCTGACAGTGCAGCACTCCCTCAGTACTGACACACTCACAGTGCGGTGCTCCCACAATATAGACCCTCTGACAGTGCAGCACTCCATCAGTATTGACCCTCTCACAGTGCAGTACTCACTAAGTACTGATCCTCTTACAGTGTAGCACTCCCTCAGTACTGACGCTCCGACAATGCAGGATTCCAACAGTACAGACCTACTGACAGTGCAGCACTCCCTCAGCACTGACCCCCTGACAGTGCAGCACTCCCTCAGTGTTGAACCTCTGACAGTGCAGCACTCCCTCAACACTGACCCTCTGACAGTGCTGCACTCCCTCCACACTGACCCCCTGACAATGCTGCACTCCCTCCACACTGATCCTCTGACAATGCTGCAATCCCTCCACACTGACACTCTGAAAATGCTGCCCTCCCCGAACACTGACACTCTGACAATGCTGCACTCCCTCCCCCCTGACCCCCTGACAATGCTGCACTCCCTCCACACTGATCATGTGACAATGGTGCACTCCTCCACACTGACCCTCTGACAATGCTGCACTCCCTCCACACAGACCCTCTGACAATGCTGCACTCTCTCCACACTGACCCTCTGACAATGCTGCACTCCCTCAGTACTGACCCTCTGACAGTGCAGCATTTCCATCAGTACTGACCCTCTGACAGTGCAGTGCTCCCTCAGTACTGACCCTCTCACAGTGCAGCACTCCCTCAGTACAGACCGTCCGACAATGCAGCACTCCATCAGTACTGACCATCTGACAGTGCGACACTCCCTCAGTACTGACCCTTTCACAGTGCTGCACTCCCTCAGTACAGTCCCTCTGACAGTGCAGAACTCCATCAGTACTGACCATCTGACAGTGTGACACTCCCACAGTACTGACCCTTTGATAGTGCTGCACTCACTAAGTACTGACACTCTTCCAGTGTGGCACTCCCTCAGGACTGATGCTCCGACAATGCAGGTTTCCCGCAGTACAGACCTTCTGACAGTGCTGCACTCCCTCAGTACTGACCCTCTGACAGTGCAGCACTCCCTCAGTACTGTCCCTCTTACAGTGCTGCACCCCCTCAGCACTGACCCTCTGACAGTGCCGCACTCCCTCAGCACTGACCCTCTGACAGTGCAGCACTCCCTCAGAACTGATCTTCTGTCAGTGCAGCACTCCCTCAGTACTGACCCTCTGACTGTTCAGCATTCCCTCAGTACTGACCCTCTGACAGTGCAGCCCTCTCGCAGTACTGACCCTCCAACAATGCAGCACGCCCTCAGCACTGACACTCTGACAGTGCAGCATTCCCTCAGTACTGACCCTCTGACAGTGCAGCTCTCCCTCAGTACTGCCCCTCTGACAGTGCAGCTCTCCCTCAGTACTGACCCTCTGACAGTGCAGCTCTCCCTCTGCACTGACCCTCTGACAGAGCTGCACTCCCTTAGTACTGACCCATTGACAGTGCAGCACTCCCTCAGTGTTGACCCTCTGACAGTGCAGCTCTCCCTCAGCACTGACCCTCTAACAGTGCAGCACTCCCTCAGTGTTGACCCTCTGACAGTGCAGCACTCCCTCAGTACTGACCCTCTGACAGAGCAGCACTCCCTTAGTACTGACCCATTGACAGTGCAGCACTCCCTCAGTACTGACCCTCTGACAGTGCAACACTGCCCCCAGATTGACCCTCTGACATTTCGGCAATCCCCCATTACTGACCGTCCAAAAATGCAGCACTCCCTCAGCACTGACCCTCTGACAGTGTAGCATTTCCACAGTATAAACCCTCCGACAGTGCAGCACTCTCTCAGTACTGACCCTCTGACAGTGCAGCTCTCCCTTAGTGCTGACACTCTGACTGTGCAGCACTCCCTCAGTATTGACCCTCTCTCACTGCAGCATTTCCACAGTACAGACCCTCCGACAGTACGGCACATCCGCAGTGCTGACTCTCTGACAGTGCAGCCCTCCCTCGAACATACCCTCTGACAGTGCAGCACTCCCTCAGTACTGACACACTCACAGTGCGGTGCTCCCACAATATAGACCCTCTGACAGTGCAGCACTCCATCAGTACTGACCATCTGACAGTGCGACACTCCCTCAGTATTGACCCTCTGGCAGTGCAATACTCACTAAGTACTGACCCTCTTACAGTGTAGCACTCCCTCAGTACTGACGCTCCGACAATGCAGGATTCCAACAGTACAGACCTACTGACAGTGCAGCACTCCCTCAGTGTTGAACCTCTGACAGTGCAGCACTCCCTCAACACTGATCCTCTGACAGTGCTGCACTCCCTCCACACTGACCACCTAACAATGCTGCAATCCCTCCACACTGATCCTCTGACAATGCTGCATTCCCTCCACACTGACACTCTGAAAATGCTGCCCTCCCCGAACACTGACCCTCTGACAATGCTGCACTCCCTCCACACTGACCCTCTGATAATGCTGCACTCCCTCCACACTGAACCTCTGATAATGGTGCACCCCTCCACACTGAACCCCTGACAATGCTGCACTCCCTCCACACTGATCATGTGACAATGGTGCACTCCTCCACACTGACCCTCTGACAATGCTGCACTCCCTCCACACAGACCCTCTGACAATGCTGCACTCTCTCCACACTGATCATGTGACAATGGTGCACTCCTCCACACTGACCCTCTGACAATGCTGCACTCCCTCCACACTGATCATGTGACAATGGTGCACTCCTCCACACTGACCCTCTGACAATGCTGCACTCCCTCAGTATTGACCCTCTGTCACTGCAGCATTTCCACAGTACAGACCCTCCGAAAGTACGGCACATCCGCAGTGCTGACTCTCTGACAGTGCAGCCCTCCCTCGAACTGACCCTCTGACAGTGCACCACTCCCTCAGTACTGACACACTCACAGTGCGGTGCTCCCACAATATAGACCCTCTGACAGTGCAGCACTCCATCAGTACTGACCATCTGACAGTGCGACACTCCCTCAGTATTGACCCTCTGACAGTGCAGTACTCACTAAGTACTGACCCTCTTACAGTGTAGCACTCCCTCAGTACTGACGCTCCGACAATGCAGGATTCCAACAGTACAGACCTACTGACAGTGCAGCACTCCCTCAGTGTTGAACCTCTGACAGTGCAGCACTCCCTCAACACTGATCCTCTGACAGTGCTGCACTCCCTCCACACTGACACCCTGACAATGCTGCAATCCCTCCACACTGATCCTCTGACAATGCTGCATTCCCTCCACACTGACACTCTGAAAATGCTGCCCTCCCCGAACACTGACCCTCTGACAATGCTGCACTCCCTCCACACTGACACTCTGATAATGCTGCACTCCCTCCACACTGAACCTCTGATAATGGTGCACCTCTCCACACTGAACCCCTGACAATGCTGCACTCCCTCCCCCTGACCCCCTGACAATGCTGCACTCCCTCCACACTGATCATGTGACAATGGTGCACTCCTCCACACTGACCCTCTGACAATGCTGCACTCCCTCCACACAGACCCTCTGACAATGCTGCGCTCTCTCCACACTGACCCTCTGACAATGCTGCACTCCCTCAGTACTGACCCTCCAACAGTGCTGCACTCCCTCGGTACTGAACCTCTGACAGTGCAGCACACCCTCAGCACTGACCCTCCGACAGTGCTGCACTCCTTCAGTACAGACCCGTCGACATTGCAGCACTCCCTCAGAACTGACACTCCGACAGTGCAGCTGTACCTCAGTACTGATCCTCTGACAATTCTGCACTTCCTCCACACTGACACTCTGACAATGCTGCAGTCCCCCCACACTGTTTCTGACAATGCTGCACTCCCCCCACACTGAACCTCTGATGATGCTGCATTCCCCCCTCACTGATCCTCTGACAATGCTGCACTCCCTCCCCACTGACCCTCTGATAATGCTGCACTCCCTCCACACTGATACTCTGACAATGCTGCACTCCCTCCCCACACTGACCGTCTGAAAATGCTGCACCCCCTCCACACTGACCCTCTGATAATGGTGCACTCCTCCACACTGCCCCCCTGACAATGCTGCGCTCCCTCCACACAGATCATCTGACAATGCTGCACTCCCTCCACACTGATCCTCTGAAAATGCTGCACCCCCACCACACTGACCCTCTGACAGTGCAGCACTCCCTCAGTACTGACCCTCTTACAGTGCAGCATTCCCTCAATACAGACCCTCTGACAGTGCATCACTCCCTCAGTACTGACCATCTGACAGTGCTGCACTCCCTCAGTACTGACCCTCTGACAGCGCGGCACTCCCTCAGTACTGACCCTCAGACAGTGCAGCTCTCCCTCAGTACTGACCCTCAGACAGTGCAGCACTCCCTCAGTACTGACCCTCTGACAGTGCGGCACTCCCTCAGTACTGACCCTCCGACAGTGCAGCTCTCCCTCAGTACTGACCCTCAGACAGTGCAGCACTCCCTCAGTAATGACCCTCTGACAGTGCAGCACTCCCTCAGTACTGACCCTCTGATAATGCTGCACTCCCTCAGTGTTGACCCTCTGACAGTGCAGCACTCCCTCAGCACTGACCCTCTTTTTTTCTATTTCATGGAGTCTTGTGGAAATGTGGAGACATAGGGTTTGCACATTCTGAGGAAGCATGAGAGAGACACAGAAACCAAGCCCTGTCTGAAACTCTCTGTAATCGATTATTCAGAGGCACAGAGTCACAGAGATTCACAGCTTGGAAACAGACTCTCCTGTCCAACGTATCCATACTAACCAGATGTTCTCATCTCATTTCATTCCCTTTGCTCGCACTTGGCTGATATCCCTCTAAACCCTTCCTATTCACATACTCATCCATTTAAATGTCGCAATTGTACCAGCCCCCATCACTTCCTCTGGCAGCTACCTGCATGCCCTTGAATAAGTGCTCAAACATTCATACTGTCGATACAAACTCCAATAAACACCAACCTACGAAAGGCTATCATTGCCATCTTCAACCCACCCTTTGCTTCTTCGTTATGCTGATTTCAGCACAGGTACAGAAACAGTCTTAGTCACCATCCACCGTCACCCTGTAATCAACTTATTTTCAAATGGGGCTTGCATGTGATTCCCACCCCCTCTAATAGTTACCTGGAAGGTGGGGGTGAGCTGTACTCTCCTGCTGCAGTCCTTGGGTGTCCCACAGTGATGTCAGGGAGGGAGCTCCAGGATTTTGACCTGAACCATGTAAAGAGCTCTCTTACTGGAGTGCCTTTTTAAAGTTGGGAAGTTAGTATAGACCAGGAGGACCCGAGAGCTGCTGTCCTGTCAGAGAGAGAGGCCTGGTGGGTGACACACCTCAGGTGAGGGGCGAGGTTGAGAAGCTGGGGGCTTCATGGTAATTTCAGACATGATAGAGATTGAGCCAACAGTGTTGACATCACAAACCTGTTTGCTGAGGTAACTGACCCCACTTTGTAGCAGAGGGATTCAATCCCTTGAACAGAGCAAGCTGGAGAATTCAACACTAAAACCAATCTGTACGGACCCGCTGAAGACCTGAAACATCAATACAGAGATTGCTGAAGAAGCTAAGCATGTCCGGCAGCATCTCTGATGGGAGAGGGAGAAAGAGACAGACAGAGTTCACCTTTCAATCCAGTGATTTCTGCGGGAAAGTTCCTTCAGAACAGACCGTTTTGAGGGACGGTCCCTTGAAATGTGAATTGTTCCTCTCTCTCCTCACCGTTGCTACTGAATATCCCCAGCCATCTGTTTGCTTGAGAATTTGATCTGACCTGATCCAAGCGTCACTGAGTCATTCAGTCTGTGTTCAATGCCCTGAGGCTGCTTCTGCTGAAAGTTGACAAACAAGTTTAAAGCTTTATAAGGTGTTGTATTCGGAGGGCGGGGTACATGGGAGAACAGATACAGAACCCAGGCACTTCACAAAGATCCTTATCATTGTAACTTTGTGATGTTAATTCAGAAGGAACAGCTCAGACCAAACATTTCAGTTAATCAGCCAAGGGGAGTGTATATGTCATGGCAAAGACTTGTTGTACAGACTGTGCAGAACCGAACTTTAGTGACTGTGTTTGTACGGAGAGTTTTTTTTGTCAATAAAGTCTCTTTTTGAAATTGATATAAATATTTTTTCAAGGGGGATCAAGCATCTTGAGCTGGTGGAGACATTGCCCTTATCTATAATCTTTCTTAAATAAACACTAGACAAGTTAGATACTCCCCGGGTATACACATCAAACGGTCATCGACGGGGAGGAGATGGTGGGATTGTCAGGGGGGCTCAGTGTTGCCTCACCCCACCCGGGTTCGATTCCAGCCTCGGGCGACTGTCTGTGTGGAGTTGGCACATTCTCCCCGTGTCATTGTCCAAAGATGTGCAGGCTAGGTGGATTAGCCAGAGGAATGAAGGGTTCCTGGGATGGGGCGGGGGGTAGGGGGATGCGGTGGTGGGGCGTGGGGGGAATAGGATGCTCTGACGAGGGTCAGTGTGAACCTGATGGGCCGAATGATCAATCCAGTGACTCAAATAATGTTCTGGGCCGTGGGGGGAGGCTGTGGGTCATCGCAGTGAGAACAGGTTTGGGAATGATCAAGGTCCAAGGGGGTAACAGGTTTGCTTTCTGAGATGTTGAGGGTATGATGTTTTCTCGAGGTGCTCTGGGGATAAACTTACTGAGGGGATGGTTTCTAAGGTATTGAGGGAGCACTATCTGTCAGTACAGGGTGCAGAGGGTCGCAAGGTACAGATACACTTCATAGAACATAGAACATAGAACAGTCCAGCACAGAACAGGCCCTTCAGCCCACGATGTTGTGCCGAGCATTGATCCTCATGTAAGGTCAACCTAATGTACGGACCCTCAAATGTCTGTGACCATATACATATCCAACAGTCTCTTAAATGTTCCCACTTCGCTTCCACAACTGCTGCTGGCAACGCATTCCATGCTCGCAGAACTCTCTGTGTAAAGAACCCACCTCTGACATCCCCTCTATACTTTCCTCCAACCAGCTTAAAACTATGACCCCTCGTGTTAATCATTTCTGCACTGTGATATAGTCTCTGGCTATCAACTCTATCTATGCTTCTCATAATCTTGTATAACTAAATTAGGTCCCCTCACTTTCTTCTTTTTTCCAATGAAAAAAGTCCAAGCTCAGTCAACCTCTCTTCGTTAGATAAGCCACCTATTCCAGGCAGCATCCTGGTAAACATCCTCTGAACCCTCTCCAAAGCATCCACATCTTTCCGATAATAGGGTGACCAGAACTGGACACAGCATTCCAAGTGCGGTCTAACCAAAGTTTTATAGAGCTGCAACAATATCTCACGGCTCTTAAACTCAATCCCCCTGTTAATGAAAGCCAAAACACGAAATGCTTTCTTCACAACCCTGCCCACCTGGGTGGCCATTTTAAGGGATCTATGTACGTGCACACCAAGATCTCTCTGTTCCTTCGCACTGCCTTAATCCTGTACTCAGCTTTCAAATTCGACTTTCCAAAATGCATCACCTCACATTTATCCAGGTTGAACACCATCTGCCACCTGTCAGCCCATCTCTGCATCCTGTCAATGTCCCGCTGCAGCCTACTACAGCCCTCTATACGGTCAACGACACCTCCAACCTTTGTGTTGTCTGCAAACTTGCTGACCCATCCTTCAATCCCCTCATCCAAGTCATTAATCAAATTAAAAAACAGTAGAGGCCCAAGGACAGAGCCCATCACTCACCACTGACTTCCAGGCAGAATACTTTCCTTCCACTACCACTCGCCGTCTTCTGTCGACCGGCTAATTCTGTATCCAGACAGTTACATTTCCCTGTATCCCATTCCTCCTGACCTTCTGAATGAGCCTACCATGGGGAACCTTATCAAATGCCTTACTGAAGTCCAGATACACAGCATCCACCGCTCGACCCTCATCAACTTGTCTAGTAACATCCTCAAAGAGCTCAATAAGATTTGTGAGGCATGACCTGCCCCTCACAAAGCCGTGCTGACTGCATTTAATCAAACCACGCTCTTCCAGAGGGTCATATATCCTATCCCTCAGAATCCTTTCTAACACCTTGCAGACGACAGACGTGAGACTGACTGGTCTGTAATTGCTGGGGATTTCCCTATTTCCTTTGTTGAAGAGAGGAATTACATTTGCCTCCCTCCAGTCCTCAGGTACGACTCCAGTGGAGAGCGAGGATGCAAAGATCTTCGCAAGCGGCGAAGCCGTCACATTTCTCTCTTCCTAAAGCAGCCGAGGACAAATCTGGTCTGGCCCTGGAGACTTGTCAATCTTAACATTCGTCAAAAATTTCAGCACATCAGCTTCCTCAATCTCTATCTGATCCAGCATGCTTACCTGCTCCTCAATGGTTTCATTCACTACAAGGTCCTTTTCTTTAGTAAAGACAGAAGCAAAAAACCCATTTAGGGCTCCCCGTACCCCCTCAGACTCTACACACAAGTTCCCTATGCTATCCCTGATCGGTTCTCCTCCTTATTTGATCATTCTCTTATTCCTCACATACGTGTAAAATGCCTTTGGATTCTCCCTAATCCTTCCTGCCAAGCCTTTCTCGTGTCCCTCCTGGCTCTCCTCAGACCATTTTTGAGCTCCTTCCCCGCCTGCCTGTAATCCTCTAGAGCTGAGCAAGACCTTAGCTTCCTCCACCTTACGTAAGTGGCCTTCTTTATTTTGACGAGAAGCTCCTCCGCTCTCGTCATCCAAGGTTCCTTTATCTTACCCCTTCTTGCCTATCTCAGAGGAACATAGTTATGCATCAGTCGCAACAACTGTTCCTTAAACCGTCTCCACATGTCTATAGTGCCCTTTCTATGGAACAATTGCTCCCAGTCCATGCTTCTTAACCCACGTCTGATAGTATCATAGTATCCTTTTCCCCAATTAAATACCCTCCCATTGTACATGCTTCTCTCCTTCTCCATAGCTATGTACAATGCGAGGCAGTTGTGGTCACTATCACCAAAATGCTCTCCCACCACAAGATCTGACACCTGCCCAGGCTCATTGCCGAGCACCAAATCCCCTCTCCCCTCGTCGGCCCACCAATGGCCTCTCCCCGCGTCGGCCGTTTTAATGTACTGAGTTAGGAAACCCTCCTGAACACACCTTACAAAAACAGCTCCTTCCAAACCACCTGCTCGAAGGAGGTTCCAATCAATATTGGGAAAGTTAAAGTCACCCATTACAACAACCGTACTCCATTCACACTTTTCCAAAATCTGCCGATCTATGCTTTCCTCAGTCTCCCTGCTGCTGTTTGGGGGGGCCCAATGAGGTAACTGCTCCCTTACCGTTCCTAATTTCCACCCATACTAACTCAGTAGGCAGACCCTCCTCGACAATAGTAACTTCTGTAGCTCTGATACCCTCTCTGATTTCCTTTCTGAAATCCCTGTATGTGGTGTCCCTCAAGGGTTGGCCAGCACGGTGGCTCAGTGGTGAGCACTGCTGCCTCACAGCAGGGACCAAGGTTCGATTCCAGACACGGGCAACTGTGTGTGTGGAGTTTGCACATCCTCCCTGTGTGTCTGCGTGGGTTTCCTCCGGGTGCTCCGGTTTCTTCCCACAGACCAAAGATGTGCAGATTAGGTGAAATGGCCATGCTAAATTGCCTGTCATGTTAGGTGCATTAATCAGGGGTAAATGTAGGGGAATGTGGCTGGGTGGGTTCCTCTTCGGAGGGTCAGTGTGGACATGTTGGGCTGAAGGGACTGTTTCCACACTGTAGGGAATCTAAGGATCTATCCTTGGCCCCTCCTTTTTCTCACCTACACACTGCCAGGAGGTGATATCGTCCAAAAGCACCGTGTTAGGTTTCACATGTACACTGACAATGCCCAGCTCTCCCTCCCCATCATCCCTCTCCATTATTCCACTGTTATTCAGTTATCAAACTGCTGACCACATTCCCACTACTCGATTGGCTGCATTTTCTCCAATGAAACATTGTAATGGTTAAACCCTTTGCCTTCAGATGCTATTAGAAATTACTTTCCCTTACTGCTGAGCCCCTCCCTCTCGCTGGGTGCAGTCTGAGGTAGAACTACACTCTTTACAACATTGCTGTTATATCTGTAACCCCAAGGTGACCTTCTGATCAGATTCTACACAATAACAAACACCAGAAATTCCAATCTTTAAAATGTTGCTTGTCTCCACCTCACCCCAGTCCCATTGCTACTGAAACCCCTCACCCGTGTCGGTGTTGCCTTAAACTTGATGAATCTGAAACAGAGCCCTTGATTCCTTGACTGACCCAGAATCTGCTGGCTTTCTGTGTTTCCTGCACAATGACCCCCCTGGTCCCTTTGTGGTGCAGCTTTCTACAGTTCCCACCATGTCAATAGCACTCTGTTCTCTTACTATCCCCTCCAAAATGACCAACTTCCCATTTTCCCAAATTATACTCCATTTGGCAACTTGTTGCCCCCTTCTCCTGTGCATCTCTCATACTTACCAATCCTCTTAGAACTTTACAGTTATGCCTTTTCTGACAGATTCCACCCAATTCTTCTAAACGTTAACTGGTTGTCCTGGGCAGTGGGAAGCGTGCAGTGTTGCTCCATGGGAGGACTAGGAGGAACTTGCTGCCCATTGGTCAGAATGGAGGCCACTTGCCCATCGAGCTGCATGAGCCTTTCACCCCCCATGTCTTATTGATGAGGCACAGCGGCAGCACAGAAGTTAAAAAAGAAGCAGCAAATCCTGCTCTCCACATCTCACTGACTCTTGGAACATTCTCTCCCATGTGTCAAAGATCTGCCCTGTTCAGTCACATAAAGTCCCAAGTTGGAAACTCCTAGAAACCCACATAGATTTCCCCCTGAACTGACTGCTGCCCTCCACAAGGGGTAATGTGTCCAGTCATCCTGGGCCAGGAGGAGGGGGTGGTGCGAGTTTCTAACCTGATCTGACAGTGATGGATTTTATAAACTTGTATTACAGGATATTACAGGTGGACATTCAGATGGGAATCTCAGTAACTGTAATGCCAAACCCTGACAGAATTACTGCATTCATCAGGAGCTGGATACTCACACTGTGTGTGAGGATTGTGTTCCAGCTCATTCCCATTTACTGCATCAAAGTTCGCCTTTGAATCATCCCATTCTCTCAATAGATCTTCCCAAACATTCAATGTGTGTCCTGTAATCCTTGTATAATGAGCCGATGGGTGAAAGGTTTATTATTATAACCTGTAACATTTCTAAACCCCTCTGTCATAGTGCAGCCACAATTTCCTCTGCTCAGTTTCCCCAAACCCCTGATTCCCCAATGTCTGTTTGCTCTCTATAAGGTACACATCAGGATTGTGTTGGAACATTCTCCACTTGCCTGCATCAGTGCAGCCCCCAACAATATTAAAGAAAGTGAACATCCTCCAGGACAAGGCACTGTGCCTGAGTGGTGTCCCATCCCCCACCTTCAGCATTCCCTCTCCCCACCCCCGGGGTACAGTGACATCACTGTGTAAAAGGGAAAGGCAGCATTGTCCTCCCAGACCATAGGGCTGCTCTCTCATTAGGGAGAGATGGCTGGTGGTGGGTTTAACCTGAAGGTTACCACAGCCCAGGCAAGGGGAGAGGTTAGAAAGGAGAGTCCATCTATTGTAGATGGATATTCTCTAAGTATGAAAAACACCAATATCATAAAAATGAATAGTGTAAAAAAAAGTCCAAAACACACTACAAAAATCCCCCATTCCTTGAACCATCCTGGTAAATCTCCTGTGCCCCCTCTCAGGGACCCTGCCATCCTTCCCAATGTGTGGGTGATCTCTGGTTTGCACAGACCCAGCTGCTCTGTGTTCCTATGGGTGATGGCATCATCGAGCAACAGTTGCACTAAACCTCACTGTCTGTCAGCGTGGGAGACACAAATCCCGAAAACATTTAAGATGTATTTAGGTGCATGCTTGCGATGCCATGATAGATGATGCGAATGACTGTGTATTGGAAAATGGATTAGGATAGTTCGGTGATAGTTTTCTTTACTGAAATAGACTCAATGGCCCACAGAGCCTTTTTCTGTGCTGTAAACCTCGAGACAATTAATATAGGGATATGACAGGCCACATGGTTGGAAAGGGTGGATCAATTCAGAACAGGAATGCGGAGACATTTCTTCAGCCAGAGAGTGGTGGGCCTGTGGAATTCATTGCTGTGGAGTGCTCAGCCTGACCCGCACTACCACCCACTCACCTCACCCAGCCTGACGCTCACTACCACCCACACACCGCCCCCAGCCTGACCCTCACTGCCGCCCACACACCGCCCCCAGCCTGACCTTCACTACCACCCACTCACCGCACCCAGCCTGACACTCACTACCACCCACTCACCTCACCCAGCCTGACCCTCACTACCACCCACACACCGCACCCAGCCTGACCCTCACTACCACCCATACACCGCCCCCAGACTGACCCGCACTACCACCCACACACCGCACCCAGCCTGACCCTCACTACCACCCACACACCGCTCCCAGCCTGACCCTCATTGCCGCCCACACACCGCCCCCAGCCTGACGCTCACTACCACCCACACAGCGCATCTAGCCTGACCCTCACTGCCGTCCACACACCGCCCCCAACCTGACCCTCACTGCCGTCCACACACCGCATCCAGCCTGATCCTCACTGCCACCCACACACCGCCCCCAGCCTGACCCTCACTGCCACCCACACACCGCCCCCAGCCTGACCCTCACTACCACCCACACACCGCCCCCAGCCTGACCACACTGCCATCCGCACAGTGCCCCCAGCCTGACCCTCACTACCACCCACACACCGCCGCCAGCCTGACCCTCACTACCACCCACTCACCTCACCCAGCATGACCCTCACTGCCGTCCACACACGGCACCCAGCCTGACCCACACTACCACCCACACACCGCCCCCAGCCTGACACTCACTGCCACCCACACACCGCCCCCAGGCTGACCCACACCGCCAACCACACACCGCACCCAGCCTGACTCTCACTACCACCCACCCACTGCCCCCAGCCTGACCCTCACTCCCACCCACACACCGCACCCAGCCTGACCCTCACTGCCACCCACAAACTGCACCCAGCCTGACCCTCACTAACACCCACACACCGCACCCAGCCTGACCCTCACTACCACCCACACACCGCATCCAGCCTGACCCTCACTGCCACCCACACACCGCACCCAGCCTGACACTCACTAACACCCACACACCACCCCCAGCCTGGCCCTCACTGCCACCCACACACCGCACCCAGCCTGACCCACACTACCCCTACACACCGCCCCCAGCCAGACCCTCACTGCCACCCACACACCGCCCCCAGCCTGACCCTCACTACCACCCACACACCGCACCCAGCCTGACCCTGACTACCATCCACACACCGCCCCCAGCCTGACCCTCACTACCACCCACACACCGCACCCAGCCTGACCCTCACTACCACCCACACACCACCCCCAGCCTGATCCTCACTACCACCAACACACTGCCCCCAGCCTGACCCTCACTCCCACCCACACACTGCCCCCAGCCTGACCCTCACTACCACCAACACACCGCACCCAGCCCTACCCTCACTGCCACCCACACACCGCACCCAAGCTGACCCTTAATACCACCAACACACCGCACCCAGCCTGACCATCACTGCCGTTCACACACCGCACCCAAGCTGACCCTCACTGCCACCAACACACCGCACCCAAGCTGACCCTCACTGCCACCAACACACCGCACCCAGCCTGACCCTCACTCACACCCACACACCGCCCCTAACCTGACCCTCACTAGCACCCACTCACCGACCCCAACCTGACCCTCATTACCACCCACACACCATCCCCAGCCTGACCCTCACTACACCTACACACCATCCCCAGCCTGACCCTCACTACCACCCACACACTGCCCCCTGCCTGACCCTCACTGCCAACCACTCACCGCACCCAGCCTGACCCACACTACCACCCACACACCGCCCCCAACCTGACCCTCACTACCACACACACACCATCCCCAGCCTGACCTCTCACTACCACCCACACACCGCCCCCAACCTGACCCTCACTACCACCCACACACCATCCCCAGCCGGACCCTCACTACCACCCACACACTGCCCCTTGCCTGACACTCACTGCCACTCACTCACCGCACCCAGCCTGACCCTCACTACCACCAACTCACCGCACCCAGCCTGACCCTCACTACCACCCACACTCCGTCCCAGCCTGACCCTCACTACCACCCACACACCGCACCCGGCCTGACCCTCACAACCAGCCAAACACCGCACCCAGAATGACCCTCACTGCCACCCACACACCGCACCCAGCCAGACCGTCACTACCACCCACACACTACCCCCAGCCTGACCCTCACTGCCACCCACACACCGCACCCAGCCTGACCCTCACTACCACCCACACACCGCCCCCAGCCTGACCCTCACGACCACCCACACACCGCACACAGCCTGACCCTCACTACCACCCACACAACGCACCCAGCCTGACCCTCACTGCCACCCACACACCGCACCCAGCCTGACCCTCACTTCCACCCACACCCCGCACCCAGCCTGACCCTCACTACCACCCACTCACCTCACCCAGCCTGACCCTCACTACCACCCACACACCGCACCCAGCCTGACACTCACTACCACCCACACACCGCCCCCAGCCTGACCCTCATTGCCGCCCACACACCGCCCCCAGCCTGACCCTCACTACCACCCACACAGCGCATCTAGCCTGACCCTCACTGCCGTCCACACACCGCCCCCAACCTGATCCTCACTGCCGTCCACACACCGCATCCAGCCTGACCCGCACTACCACCCACACACCGCCCCCAGCCTGACCCTCACTACCACCCACACACCGCTCCCAGCCTGACCCTCATTGCCGCCCACACACCGCCCCCAGCCTGACGCTCACTACCACCCACACAGCGCATCTAGCCTGACCCTCACTGCCGTCCACACACCGCCCCCAACCTGACCCTCACTGCCGTCCACACACCGCATCCAGCCTGACCCTCATTACCACCCACACACCGCACCCAGCCTGACCCTCACTGCCGTCCACACACAGCACCCAGCCTGATCCTCACTGCCACCCACACACCGCCCCCAGCCTGACCCTCACTGCCACCCACACACCGCCCCCAGCCTGACCCTCACTACCACCCACACACCGCCCCCAGCCTGACCACACTGCCATCCGCACAGTGCCCCCAGCCTGACCCTCACTACCACCCACACACCGCCGCCAGCCTGACCCTCACTACCACCCACTCACCTCACCCAGCCTGACCCTCACTGCCGTCCACACACGGCACCCAGCCTGACCCACACTACCACCCACACACCGCCCCCAGCCTGACACTCACTGCCACCCACACACCGCCCCCAGGCTGACCCACACCGCCAACCACACACCGCACCCAGCCTGACTCTCACTACCACCCACCCACTGCCCCCAGCCTGACCCTCACTCCCACCCACACACCGCACCCAGCCTGACCCTCACTGCCACCCACAAACTGCACCCAGCCTGACCCTCACTAACACCCACACACCGCACCCAGCCTGACCCTCACTACCACCCACACACCGCATCCAGCCTGACCCTCACTGCCACCCACACACCGCACCCAGCCTGACACTCACTAACACCCACACACCACCCCCAGCCTGGCCCTCACTGCCACCCACACACCGCACCCAGCCTGACCCACACTACCCCTACACACCGCCCCCAGCCAGACCCTCACTGCCACCCACACACCGCCCCCAGCCTGACCCTCACTACCACCCACACACCGCACCCAGCCTGACCCTGACTACCATCCACACACCGCCCCCAGCCTGACCCTCACTACCACCCACACACCGCACCCAGCCTGACCCTCACTACCACCCACACAACACCCCCAGCCTGACCCTCACTACCACCAACACACTGCCCCCAGCCTGACCCTCACTCCCACCCACACACTGCCCCCAGCCTGACCCTCACTACCACCAACACACCACACCCAGCCCTACCCTCACTGCCACCCACACACCGCACCCAAGCTGACCCTTAATACCACCAACACACCGCACCCAGCCTGACCATCACTGCCGTTCACACACCGCACCCAAGCTGACCCTCACTGCCACCAACACACCGCACCCAAGCTGACCCTCACTGCCACCAACACACCGCACCCAGCCTGACCCTCACTCACACCCACACACCGCCCCTAACCTGACCCTCACTAGCACCCACTCACCGACCCCAACCTGACCCTCATTACCACCCACACACCATCCCCAGCCTGACCCTCACTACACCTACACACCATCCCCAGCCTGACCCTCACTACCACCCACACACTGCCCCCTGCCTGACCCTCACTGCCAACCACTCACCGCACCCAGCCTGACCCACACTACCACCCACACACCGCCCCCAACCTGACCCTCACTACCACACACACACCATCCCCAGCCTGACCTCTCACTACCACCCACACACCGCCCCCAACCTGACCCTCACTACCACCCACACACCATCCCCAGCCGGACCCTCACTACCACCCACACACTGCCCCTTGCCTGACACTCACTGCCACTCACTCACCGCACCCAGCCTGACCCTCACTACCACCAACTCACCGCACCCAGCCTGACCCTCACTACCACCCACACTCCGTCCCAGCCTGACCCTCACTACCACCCACACAACGCACCCAGCCTGACCCTCACGCCCACACACGCACCGCCCCCAGCCTGACCCTCACCAGCAATAACATACCGCCCACAGCCTGACCCTCACCGCCACCCACACACCGCACCCAGCCTGACCCTCACTGCCACCCACACACCGCACCCAGCCTGACCCTCACTGCCACGCACACACCGCACCCGGCCTGACCCTCACAACCAGCCAAACACCGCACCCAGAATGACCCTCACTGCCACCCACACACCGCACCCAGCCAGACCGTCACTACCACCCACACACTGCCCCCAGCCTGACCCTCACTGCCACCCACACACCGCACCCAGCCTGACCCTCACTACCACCCACACACCGCCCCCAGCCTGACCCTCACGACCACCCACACACCGCACACAGCCTGACCCTCACTACCACCCACACAACGCACCCAGCCTGACCCTCACTGCCACCCACACACCGCACCCAGCCTGACCCTCACTACCACCCACACCCCGCACCCAGCCTGACCCTCACTACCACCCACTCACCTCACCCAGCCTGACCCTCACTACCACCCACACACCGCACCCAGCCTGACACTCACTACCACCCACACACCGCCCCCAGCCTGACCCTCATTGCCGCCCACACACCGCCCCCAGCCTGACCCTCACTACCACCCACACAGCGCATCTAGCCTGACCCTCACTGCCGTCCACACACCGCCCCCAACCTGACCCTCACTGCCGTCCACACACCGCATCCAGCCTGACCCGCACTACCACCCACACACCGCCCCCAGCCTGACCCTCACTGCCGTCCACACACCGCACCCAGCCTGATCCTCACTACCACCCACACACCGCCCCCAACCTGACCCTCACTGCCATCCGCACAGTGCCCCCAGCCTGACCCTCACTACCACCCACACACCGCCGCCAGCCTGACCCTCACTACCACCCACTCACCTCACCCAGCCTGACCCACACCGCCATCCACACACCGCACCCAGCCTGACCCTCACTACCACCCACCCACTGCCCCCAGCCTGACCCTCACTACCACCCACACACCGCACCCAGCCTGACCCTCACTGCCACCCACAAACCGCACCCAGCCTGACCCTCACTAACACCCACACACCGCCACCAACCTGACCCTCACTGCCACCCACACACCGCCCCCAGCCTGACCCTCACTAACACCCACACACCGCACCCAGCCTGACCCTCACTACCACCCACACACCGCACCCAGCCTGACACTCACTAACACCCACACACCACCCCAAGCCTGACCCTCACTGCCATCCACAAAACACACCCAGCCTGACCCTCACTACCGCCCACACACCGCCCCCAGCTTGACCCTCACTAACACCCACACACCGCCCCCAGCCTGACCCTCACTAACACCCACACACCGCACCCAACCTGACCCTCACTACCACCCACACACCGCATCCAGCCTGACCCTCACTGCCACCCACACACCGCACCCAGCCTGACACTCACTAAGACCCACACACCACCCCCAGCCTGGCCCTCACTGCCACCCACACACCGCACCCAGCCTGAACCTCACTGCCACCCACACACCGCACCCAGCCTGACCCTCACTAACACCCACACACCGCCCCCAGCCTGACCGTCACTGCCACCCACACACCGCCCCCAGCCTGACCCTCACTGCCATCCACAAAACACACCCAGCCTGACCCACACTACCGCCCACACACCGCCCCCAGCTTGACCCTCACTAACACCCACACACCGCCTCCAGCCTGACCCTCACTAACACCCACACACCGCACCCAACCTGACCCTCACTACAACCCACACACCGCATCCAGCCTGACCCTCACTGCCACCCACACACCGCACCCAGCCTGACACTCACTAACACCCACACACCACCACCAGCCTGGCCCTCACTGCCACCCACACACCGCCCCCAGCCTGACCCTCACTACCACCCACACACCGCCCCCAGCCTGACCCTAACTACCACCAACACACTGCCCCCAGCCTGACCCTCACTACCACCAACACACCGCACCCAGCCCTACCCTCACTGTCGTCCACACACCGCACCCAAGCTGACCCTCACTGCCACCAACACACCGCACCCAAGCTGACCCTCACTGCCACCAACACACCGCACCCAACCTGACCCTCACTCCAACCCACACACCGCCCCCACCTGACCCTCACTACCACCCACACACCAACCCCAGCCTGTCCTCTCACTACCACCCACACACCGACCCCAACCTGACCCTCACTACCACCCACACACCATCCCCAGCCTGACCCTCACTACCACCCACACACCATCCCCAGCCTGACGCTCACTACCACCCACACACTGCCCCCTGCCTGACCCTCACTGCCACCCACTCACCGCACCGAGCCTGACCCTCACTACCACCCACACACCGCCCCCAGCCTGACCTCTCACTACCACCCACACACCGCTCCCAACCTGACCCTCACTACCACCCACACACCATCCCCAGCCGGACCCTCACTACCACCCACACACTGCCCCCTGCCTGACACTCACTGCCACTCACTCACCGCACCCAGCCTGACCCTCACTACCACCAACTCACCGCTCCCAGCCTGACCCTCACTACCACCCACACACCGCACCCAGCCTGACCCTCACTACAACCCACACACCGCACCCAGCCTGACCCTCACTACCACCCACACAACGCACCCAGCCTGACCCTCACGCCCACACACGCACCGCCCCCAGCCTGACCCTCACTGCCACCCCACACTGCCCCCAGCCTGACCCTCACCAGCAACAACATACCGCCTACAGCCTGACCCTCACCGCCACCCACACACCGCACCCAGCCTGACCCTCACTGCCACCCACACACCGCCCCCAGCCTGACCCTCACCAGCAATAACATACCGCCCACAGCCTGACCCTCACCGCCACCCACACACCGCACCCAGCCTGACCCTCACTGCTGTCCACACACCGCACCCAGCCTGACCCTCACTGCCACGCACACACCGCACCCAGCCTGACCCTCACAACCAGCCAAACACCGCACCCAGAATGACCCTCACTGCCACGCACACACCGCACCCAGCCTGACCGTCACTACCACCCACACACTGCCCCCAGCCTGACCCTCACTGCCACAAACACACCGCACCCAGCCTGACCCTCACTGCCACCAACACACCGCACCCAGCCTGACCCTCACTACCACCCATACACCGCCCCCAGCCTGACCCTCACTACCACCCACACACCGCACCCAGCCTGACCCTCACTACCACCCACACACCGCACCCAGCCTGACACTCACTAACACCCACACAGCACCCCCAGCCTGACCCTCACTGCCACCCACACACCGCACCCAGCCTGACCCTCACTGCCACCCACAAACCGCACCCAGCCTGACCCTCACTAACACCCACACACCGCCCCCAGCCTTACCCTCACTGCCACCCACACACCGCGCCCAGCCTGACCCTCACTACCACCCACACACCGCACCCAGCCTGACCCTCACTACCACCCACACACCGCACCCAGCCTGACACTCACTAACACCCACACACCACCCCCAGCCTGACCCTCACTGCCATCCACAAAACACACACAGCCTGACCCTCACTACCGCCCACACACCGCCCCCAGCTTGACCCTCACTAACACCCACACACCGCCCCCAGCCTTACCCTCACTAACACCCACACACCGCACCCAACCTGACCCTCACTAACACCCACACACCGCCCCCAGCCTGACCCTCACTAACATCCACACACCGCCCCCAGCCTGACCCTCACTACCACCAACACACTGCCCCCAGCCTGACCCTCACTCCCACCCACACACTGCCCCCAGCCTGACCCTCACTACCACCAACACACCGCACCCAGCCCTACCCTCACTGCCACCCACACACCGCACCCAAGCTGACCCTTAATACCACCAACACACCGCACAGGGCCTGACCATCACTGCCGTCCACACACTGCACCCAAGCTGACCCGCACTGCCACCAACACACCGCCCCCAACCTGATCCTCACTGCCGTCCACACACCGCATCCAGCCTGACCCGCACTACCACCCACACACCGCCCCCAGCCTGACCCTCACTACCACCCACACACCGCTCCCAGCCTGACCCTCATTGCCGCCCACACACCGCCCCCAGCCTGACGCTCACTACCACCCACACAGCGCATCTAGCCTGACCCTCACTGCCGTCCACACACCGCCCCCAACCTGACCCTCACTGCCGTCCACACACCGCATCCAGCCTGACCCTCATTACCACCCACACACCGCACCCAGCCTGACCCTCACTGCCGTCCACACACAGCACCCAGCCTGATCCTCACTGCCACCCACACACCGCCCCCAGCCTGACCCTCACTGCCACCCACACACCGCCCCCAGCCTGACCCTCACTACCACCCACACACCGCCCCCAGCCTGACCACACTGCCATCCGCACAGTGCCCCCAGCCTGACCCTCACTACCACCCACACACCGCCGCCAGCCTGACCCTCACTACCACCCACTCACCTCACCCAGCATGACCCTCACTGCCGTCCACACACGGCACCCAGCCTGACCCACACTACCACCCACACACCGCCCCCAGCCTGACACTCACTGCCACCCACACACCGCCCCCAGGCTGACCCACACCGCCAACCACACACCGCACCCAGCCTGACTCTCACTACCACCCACCCACTGCCCCCAGCCTGACCCTCACTCCCACCCACACACCGCACCCAGCCTGACCCTCACTGCCACCCACAAACTGCACCCAGCCTGACCCTCACTAACACCCACACACCGCACCCAGCCTGACCCTCACTACCACCCACACACCGCATCCAGCCTGACCCTCACTGCCACCCACACACCGCACCCAGCCTGACACTCACTAACACCCACACACCACCCCCAGCCTGGCCCTCACTGCCACCCACACACCGCACCCAGCCTGACCCACACTACCCCCACACACCGCCCCCAGCCAGACCCTCACTGCCACCCACACACCGCCCCCAGCCTGACCCTCACTACCACCCACACACCGCACCCAGCCTGACCCTGACTACCATCCACACACCGCCCCCAGCCTGACCCTCACTACCACCCACACACCGCACCCAGCCTGACCCTCACTACCACCCACACAACACCCCCAGCCTGACCCTCACTACCACCAACACACTGCCCCCAGCCTGACCCTCACTCCCACCCACACACTGCCCCCAGCCTGACCCTCACTACCACCAACACACCACACCCAGCCCTACCCTCACTGCCACCCACACACCGCACCCAAGCTGACCCTTAATACCACCAACACACCGCACCCAGCCTGACCATCACTGCCGTTCACACACCGCACCCAAGCTGACCCTCACTGCCACCAACACACCGCACCCAAGCTGACCCTCACTGCCACCAACACACCGCACCCAGCCTGACCCTCACTCACACCCACACACCGCCCCTAACCTGACCCTCACTAGCACCCACTCACCGACCCCAACCTGACCCTCATTACCACCCACACACCATCCCCAGCCTGACCCTCACTACACCTACACACCATCCCCAGCCTGACCCTCACTACCACCCACACACTGCCCCCTGCCTGACCCTCACTGCCAACCACTCACCGCACCCAGCCTGACCCACACTACCACCCACACACCGCCCCCAACCTGACCCTCACTACCACACACACACCATCCCCAGCCTGACCTCTCACTACCACCCACACACCGCCCCCAACCTGACCCTCACTACCACCCACACACCATCCCCAGCCGGACCCTCACTACCACCCACACACTGCCCCTTGCCTGACACTCACTGCCACTCACTCACCGCACCCAGCCTGACCCTCACTACCACCAACTCACCGCACCCAGCCTGACCCTCACTACCACCCACACTCCGTCCCAGCCTGACCCTCACTACCACCCACACAACGCACCCAGCCTGACCCTCACGCCCACACACGCACCGCCCCCAGCCTGACCCTCACCAGCAATAACATACCGCCCACAGCCTGACCCTCACCGCCACCCACACACCGCACCCAGCCTGACCCTCACTGCCACCCACACACCGCACCCAGCCTGACCCTCACTGCCACGCACACACCGCACCCGGCCTGACCCTCACAACCAGCCAAACACCGCACCCAGAATGACCCTCACTGCCACCCACACACCGCACCCAGCCAGACCCTCACTACCACCCACACACTGCCCCCAGCCTGACCCTCACTGCCACCCACACACCGCACCCAGCCTGACCCTCACTACCACCCACACACCGCCCCCAGCCTGACCCTCACGACCACCCACACACCGCACACAGCCTGACCCTCACTACCACCCACACAACGCACCCAGCCTGACCCTCACTGCCACCCACACACCGCACCCAGCCTGACCCTCACTTCCACCCACACCCCGCACCCAGCCTGACCCTCACTACCACCCACTCACCTCACCCAGCCTGACCCTCACTACCACCCACACACCGCACCCAGCCTGACACTCACTACCACCCACACACCGCCCCCAGCCTGACCCTCATTGCCGCCCACACACCGCCCCCAGCCTGACCCTCACTACCACCCACACAGCGCATCTAGCCTGACCCTCACTGCCGTCCACACACCGCCCCCAACCTGATCCTCACTGCCGTCCACACACCGCATCCAGCCTGACCCGCACTACCACCCACACACCGCCCCCAGCCTGACCCTCACTGCCGTCCACACACCGCACCCAGCCTGATCCTCACTACCACCCACACACCGCCCCCAACCTGACCCTCACTGCCATCCGCACAGTGCCCCCAGCCTGACCCTCACTACCACCCACACACCGCCGCCAGCCTGACCCTCACTACCACCCACTCACCTCACCCAGCCTGACCCACACCGCCATCCACACACCGCACCCAGCCTGACCCTCACTACCACCCACCCACTGCCCCCAGCCTGACCCTCACTACCACCCACACACCGCACCCAGCCTGACCCTCACTGCCACCCACAAACCGCACCCAGCCTGACCCTCACTAACACCCACACACCGCCACCAACCTGACCCTCACTGCCACCCACACACCGCCCCCAGCCTGACCCTCACTAACACCCACACACCGCACCCAGCCTGACCCTCACTACCACCCACACACCGCACCCAGCCTGACACTCACTAACACCCACACACCACCCCAAGCCTGACCCTCACTGCCATCCACAAAACACACCCAGCCTGACCCTCACTACCGCCCACACACCGCCCCCAGCTTGACCCTCACTAACACCCACACACCGCCCCCAGCCTGACCCTCACTAACACCCACACACCGCACCCAACCTGACCCTCACTACCACCCACACACCGCATCCAGCCTGACCCTCACTGCCACCCACACACCGCACCCAGCCTGACACTCACTAAGACCCACACACCACCCCCAGCCTGGCCCTCACTGCCACCCACACACCGCACCCAGCCTGAACCTCACTGCCACCCACACACCGCACCCAGCCTGACCCTCACTAACACCCACACACCGCCCCCAGCCTGACCGTCACTGCCACCCACACACCGCCCCCAGCCTGACCCTCACTGCCATCCACAAAACACACCCAGCCTGACCCACACTACCGCCCACACACCGCCCCCAGCTTGACCCTCACTAACACCCACACACCGCCTCCAGCCTGACCCTCACTAACACCCACACACCGCACCCAACCTGACCCTCACTACAACCCACACACCGCATCCAGCCTGACCCTCACTGCCACCCACACACCGCACCCAGCCTGACACTCACTAACACCCACACACCACCACCAGCCTGGCCCTCACTGCCACCCACACACCGCCCCCAGCCTGACCCTCACTACCACCCACACACCGCCCCCAGCCTGACCCTAACTACCACCAACACACTGCCCCCAGCCTGACCCTCACTACCACCAACACACCGCACCCAGCCCTACCCTCACTGTCGTCCACACACCGCACCCAAGCTGACCCTCACTGCCACCAACACACCGCACCCAAGCTGACCCTCACTGCCACCAACACACCGCACCCAACCTGACCCTCACTCCAACCCACACACCGCCCCCACCTGACCCTCACTACCACCCACACACCAACCCCAGCCTGTCCTCTCACTACCACCCACACACCGACCCCAACCTGACCCTCACTACCACCCACACACCATCCCCAGCCTGACCCTCACTACCACCCACACACCATCCCCAGCCTGACGCTCACTACCACCCACACACTGCCCCCTGCCTGACCCTCACTGCCACCCACTCACCGCACCGAGCCTGACCCTCACTACCACCCACACACCGCCCCCAACCTGACCTCTCACTACCACCCACACATCGCTCCCAACCTGACCCTCACTACCACCCACACACCATCCCCAGCCGGACCCTCACTACCACCCACACACTGCCCCCTGCCTGACACTCACTGCCACTCACTCACCGCACCCAGCCTGACCCTCACTACCACCAACTCACCGCTCCCAGCCTGACCCTCACTACCACCCACACACCGCACCCAGCCTGACCCTCACTACAACCCACACACCGCACCCAGCCTGACCCTCACTACCACCCACACAACGCACCCAGCCTGACCCTCACGCCCACACACGCACCGCCCCCAGCCTGACCCTCACTGCCACCCCACACTGCCCCCAGCCTGACCCTCACCAGCAACAACATACCGCCTACAGCCTGACCCTCACCGCCACCCACACACCGCACCCAGCCTGACCCTCACTGCCACCCACACACCGCCCCCAGCCTGACCCTCACCAGCAATAACATACCGCCCACAGCCTGACCCTCACCGCCACCCACACACCGCACCCAGCCTGACCCTCACTGCTGTCCACACACCGCACCCAGCCTGACCCTCACTGCCACGCACACACCGCACCCAGCCTGACCCTCACAACCAGCCAAACACCGCACCCAGAATGACCCTCACTGCCACCCACACACCGCACCCAGCCTGACCGTCACTACCACCCACACACTGCCCCCAGCCTGACCCTCACTGCCACACACACACCGCACCCAGCCTGACCCTCACTGCCACCAACACACCGCACCCAGCCTGACCCTCACTACCACCCATACACCGCCCCCAGCCTGACCCTCACTACCACCCACACACCGCACCCAGCCTGACCCTCACTACCACCCACACACCGCACCCAGCCTGACACTCACTAACACCCACACAGCACCCCCAGCCTGACCCTCACTGCCACCCACACACCGCACCCAGCCTGACCCTCACTGCCACCCACAAACCGCACCCAGCCTGACCCTCACTAACACCCACACACCGCCCCCAGCCTTACCCTCACTGCCACCCACACACCGCGCCCAGCCTGACCCTCACTACCACCCACACACCGCACCCAGCCTGACCCTCACTACCACCCACACACCGCACCCAGCCTGACACTCACTAACACCCACACACCACCCCCAGCCTGACCCTCACTGCCATCCACAAAACACACACAGCCTGACCCTCACTACCGCCCACACACCGCCCCCAGCTTGACCCTCACTAACACCCACACACCGCCCCCAGCCTTACCCTCACTAACACCCACACACCGCACCCAACCTGACCCTCACTAACACCCACACACCGCCCCCAGCCTGACCCTCACTAACATCCACACACCGCCCCCAGCCTGACCCTCACTACCACCAACACACTGCCCCCAGCCTGACCCTCACTCCCACCCACACACTGCCCCCAGCCTGACCCTCACTACCACCAACACACCGCACCCAGCCCTACCCTCACTGCCACCCACACACCGCACCCAAGCTGACCCTTAATACCACCAACACACCGCACAGGGCCTGACCATCACTGCCACCCACACACTGCACCCAGCCTGACCCGCACTGCCACCCACACACCGCACCCAGCCTGACCCTCACTGCCACCAACACACCGCACCCAGCCTGACCCTCACTCACACCCACACACCGCCCCCAGCCTGACCCTCACTAGCACCCACTCACCGCCCCCAGCCTGACCCTCATTACCACCCACACACCGCACCCAGCCTGACCCTCACTACACCACACACCGCACCCAGCCTGACCCTCACTACCACCCACACACTGCACCCTGCCTGACCCTCACTACCAACCACTCACCGCACCCAGCCTGACCCACACTACCACCCACACACCGCCCCCAGCCTGACCCTCACTACCACACACACACCTCCCCAGCCTGACCCTCACTACCACCCACACACCGCCCCCAGCCTGACCCTCACTACCACCCACACACCGCCCCAGCCGGACCCTCACTACCACCCACACACTGCACCCAGCCTGACACTCACTGCCACCCACTCACCGCACCCAGCCTGACCCTCACTACCACCACACACCGCACCCAGCCTGACCCTCACTACCACCCACACACCGTCCCCAGCCTGACCCTCACTACCACCCACACAACGCACCCAGCCTGACCCTCACGCCCACCCACACACCGCCCCCAGCCTGACCCTCACCAGCACTAACATACCGCCCACAGCCTGACCCTCACCGCCACCCACACACCGCACCCAGCCTGACCCTCACTGCCACCCACACACCGCACCCAGCCTGACCCTCACTGCCACGCACACACCGCACCCAGCCTGACCCTCACAACCAGCCAAACACCGCACCCAGAATGACCCTCACTGCCACCCACACACCGCACCCAGCCAGACCCTCACTACCACCCACACACTGCCCCCAGCCTGACCCTCACTGCCACCCACACACCGCACCCAGCCTGACCCTCACTACCACCCACACACCGCCCCCAGCCTGACCCTCACGACCACCCACACACCGCACACAGCCTGACCCTCACTACCACCCACACAACGCACCCAGCCTGACCCTCACTGCCACCCACACACCGCACCCAGCCTGACCCTCACTTCCACCCACACCCCGCACCCAGCCTGACCCTCACTACCACCCACTCACCTCACCCAGCCTGACCCTCACTACCACCCACACACCGCACCCAGCCTGACACTCACTACCACCCACACACCGCCCCCAGCCTGACCCTCACTGCCGCCCACACACCGCCCCCAGCCTGACCCTCACTACCACCCACACAGCGCATCTAGCCTGACCCTCACTGCCGTCCACACACCGCCCCCAACCTGATCCTCACTGCCGTCCACACACCGCATCCAGCCTGACCCGCACTACCACCCACACACCGCCCCCAGCCTGACCCTCACTGCCGTCCACACACCGCACCCAGCCTGATCCTCACTACCACCCACACACCGCCCCCAGCCTGACCCTCACTGCCATCCGCACAGTGCCCCCAGCCTGACCCTCACTACCACCCACACACCGCCGCCAGCCTGACCCTCACTACCACCCACTCACCTCACCCAGCCTGACCCACACCGCCATCCACACACCGCACCCAGCCTGACCCTCACTACCACCCACCCACTGCCCCCAGCCTGACCCTCACTACCACCCACACACCGCACCCAGCCTGACCCTCACTGCCACCCACAAACCGCACCCAGCCTGACCCTCACTAACACCCACACACCGCCACCAACCTGACCCTCACTGCCACCCACACACCGCCCCCAGCCTGACCGTCACTAACACCCACACACCGCACCCAGCCTGACCCTCACTACCACCCACACACCGCACCCAGCCTGACACTCACTAACACCCACACACCACCCCAAGCCTGACCCTCACTGCCATCCACAAAACACACCCAGCCTGACCCTCACTACCGCCCACACACCGCCCCCAGCTTGACCCTCACTAACACCCACACACCGCCCCCAGCCTGACCCTCACTAACACCCACACACCGCACCCAACCTGACCCTCACTACCACACACACACCGCATCCAGCCTGACCCTCACTGCCACCCACACACCGCACCCAGCCTGACCCTCACTAAGACCCACACACCCACCCCAGCCTGGCCCTCACTGCCACCCACACACCGCACCCAGCCTGAACCTCACTGCCACCCACACACCGCACCCAGCCTGACCCTCACTAACACCCACACACCGCCCCCAGCCTGACCGTCACTGCCACCCACACACCGCCCCCAGCCTGACCCTCACTGCCATCCACAAAACACACCCAGCCTGACCCACACTACCGCCCACACACCGCCCCCAGCTTGACCCTCACTAACACCCACACACCGCACCCAGCCTGACCCTCACTAACACCCACACACCGCACCCAACCTGACCCTCACTACAACCCACACACCGCATCCAGCCTGACCCTCACTGCCACCCACACACCGCACCCAGCCTGACACTCACTAACACCCACACACCACCACCAGCCTGGCCCTCACTGCCACCCACACACCGCCCCCAGCCTGACCCTCTCTACCACCCACACACCGCCCCCAGCCTGACCCTAACTACCACCCACACACTGCCCCCAGCCTGACCCTCACTACCACCAACACACCGCACCCAGCCTGACCCTCACTTCACCCACACACCGCACCAAGCCTGACCCTCACTGCCACCAACACACCGCACCCAAGCTGACCCTCACTGCCACCAACACACCGCACCCAGCCTGACCCTCACTCCAACCCACACACCGCACCCAGCCTGACCCTCACTACCACCCACACACCAACCCCAGCCTGTCCCTCACTACCACCCACACACCGACCCCAGCCTGACCCTCACACCACCCACACACCATCCCCAGCCTGACCCTCACTACCACCCACACACCGCACCCAGCCTGACGCTCACTACCACCCACACACTGCCCCCGCCTGACCCTCACTGCCACCCACTCACCGCCCCGAGCCTGACCCTCACTACCACCCACACACCGCCCCCAGCCTGACCCTCACTACCACCCACACACCAGCCCCAGCCTGACCCTCACTACCACCCACACATCGCCCCAAGCCTGACCCTCACTACCACCCACACACCATCCCCAGCCGGACCCTCACTACCACCCACACACCGCCCCCTGCCTGACCCTCACTGCCACCCACTCACCGCACCCAGCCTGACCCTCACTACCACCAACACACCGCTCCCAGCCTGACCCTCACTACCACCCACACACCGCACCCAGCCTGACCCTCACTACAACCCACACACCGCACCCAGCCTGACCCTCACTACCACCCACACAACGCACCCAGCCTGACCCTCACTGCCACACACGCACCGCCCCCAGCCTGACCCTCACTGCCACCCCACACCGCCCCCAGCCTGACCCTCACAGCCACCCACACACCGCCTACAGCCTGACCCTCACTACCACCCACACACCGCACCCAGCCTGACCCTCACTGCCACCCACACACCGCCCCCAGCCTGACCCTCACCAGCAATAACATACCGCCCACAGCCTGACCCTCACCGCCACCCACACACCGCACCCAGCCTGACCCTCACTGCTGTCCACACACCGCACCCAGCCTGACCCTCACTGCCACGCACACACCGCACCCAGCCTGACCCTCACAACCAGCCAAACACCGCACCCAGAATGACCCTCACTGCCACGCACACACCGCACCCAGCCTGACCGTCACTACCACCCACACACTGCCCCCAGCCTGACCCTCACTGCCACAAACACAACGCACCCAGCCTGACCCTCACTGCCACCAACACACCGCACCCAGCCTGACCCTCACTACCACCCATACACCGCCCCCAGCCTGACCCTCACTACCACCCACACACCGCACCCAGCCTGACCCTCACTACCACCCACACACCGCACCCAGCCTGACACTCACTAACACCCACACAGCACCCCCAGCCTGACCCTCACTGC